>NC_051178.1:28061176-28219450 GCF_013339695.2 Rhipicephalus sanguineus
TTGAAGCATGGCATATCGAGAATAGTGGTAGCGCATGCGTGAGCCAACCGTCGATTAACTTTGATAAAGATGAAATCAAATGCCTTAACAGTTATCTTCCACGTAGACCGCCACGCGTGCCGGATTGATAGGTTCGCCGGTTGCATGGGCATGCGCAGATAAGTTTTCCTGCCTTTTTTCTTTTCAGCCGTTGTGCGTCTCTTCAGTTGTTAGTTGGCGTTTGTGGTGTCCTGATCTCTTTCTTGTGTCCGTGTTTGCACGCCCCGTCTCTTTTTAGAATGAATATAAAACATACCGACACTAAATAAAGCTATCACAAAAAAAAACAAGTGAAGGAAACAAACATCTATACAGTACGAAGCGTTCTTGCCCGAACCGTCGTTTCGTGAACAGTTAACTTCAGCAAGGGAAGGACACATCTCAGCGTTTAGGGCCCCAAGATGAGTTCAAGCAAGTACGAGGATCTGTGCGGCGCATCGCGCGCCTATGCCGCATCCTTTCGCACAGCTGACAAGCTACACTCACGATGGCGGCATTCGCGTGGTGTGAGTTACTGGTGGTACCTCGTAATATGACATCAAAGGTACAGCCCTGATAGGCTTTATGATCAGTATTTGATCTTGGTAGGTAATGTTGCACTTTCACCGGAAATAGAAGCAACAACACCAACTGTCATGCACCACTCAAATGCGGGTGAAAACTACGATTCCCAGTTTTATTACCAAAATGAATTCTTGTGCTAGTTCACTTTCCATATTTACTAAAAAGAGTATATCACAAGTACCACGAACACAGAGGATAGGAAGTCGAGTAGAAAAACATTTATTGCAAGGGAATTCAGGACCTGCCAGGCCCCTTGGGGCCCCGCCCGACGCCAACACACTCAAACGTTCATGTCTAATGAGACTATGACGTTGGCAGCCCGGCGGGCGGGGATCTTCTGCATTCTGCGGGCGGCGATCTTCTGCGTCCCTAGCATAAATTATGAATGTAGTTTTTGAAACACTGAGGATGTAGGTAGCATTGGAACTAGCGAGCGCTAGCGCAATAGCGATCTCTTCCGCTTCTTCTGGTTTTGTCCCACGAGGTAATTCATTTATTAATGGAGGGGTGTTCGGTGTGTACACCACCACTGTGGCTCCGTGCTGATTGCATGCAACATCTATCCAGATAGCATCCCCCCCCGTACATTTCATGGGAAGTAGCTGCTCTGGCTTTACGTCGCTGATGGTTTCGGTCGGGGTGCATATTACGGGGTAGCTGTTGAATAGAGAATGTTTCGAGAATTTACCTGCGTAGGAACTTCAGGGAATAATGATTGGCGGGGACGCAAGTTTGGAATTTTGAAAGTATATGTCTTCCGGTAGGGCTGCTGGCTATTCGGATTTGTTGTGCCTGCTGATGTGCCTCGGTTAGTTCTGTATGGTGTTATGCACACCAAACTTTGCCAGGCGTTCGTTGCTGGTGTTTTTTGGGAGGCGGAGCGCTGCCTTGGTGGATTGTCCGATTATAGAGCTTATTTTTTTGACTTCGGTCATATTAAGGTCGATGTATGGTGTAGAACACAACCACTCGCAGAGAATCCCCTTCTCGCAGGCCGTGATCTTTAGCTGTCACTCTGCGTATTAGCTGCGTGGTAGCTGCCAGCGTGCTCTTTAAGCGATGGTGGTTTCGGTATGTTTCTCATCTTCTTGCAGGCAAAGCCCCAAGACACGAATGGTAGGGACCTGAGGGATCTCCGTACCCTGTACGCAGATTTTGACGAAAGTGTGGTTTCTGCGACATTTTGTTGGAGTCGTGAAAAGTTCTGAAAAGTCGTGAAACAAACATCTATACAGTACGAAGCGTTCTTCGCTCAAACAACTCACGGCGTTCTGTGCCGATTCACGATGAGGCGAGGCGTTGCGTTGAGCACTGAAGTCAACGCCGGCGTACAAGTCGGTGACGCTGTCTTTCTCTGGTACGGAACGCGAGCTGGCGTTGTCGTTGAGGCTGGGAGGCTCGCAGTTCAATGACCTGTGCGTCGCAGGTTGGTTTTTGAGCCGGCCAGCGTTTCCCGGGAACAGGACTGGCTCAGGCGAGGCCTACGGAGCGGTGCCGTAGGACGAAGCGCTCGGGACACAAGCCGATGACGCTCCCTGGCCGCTGCAGGTGTTCGTGACGGCCATCCAGTTCCTAGGATGGGTCCGTGAACGGCTGGTGACTACGGTGCGGTGCCGTAGAGCGATGGAGCACGAGACTACGGTGCGATGCCGTAGAACAAAGGGAGCCGGAGCGCCCGGAACACAGGCCGGCGACGCTCGTGCCCGCCTCACGCGCTCCCGATTGAACACCCAGGGCCCCTCTGCCCATGTCAGCTTCCTCTTTTATATTTTCGACGTCGTTTTTGTCTTCTTCTAGCCTTGATACCATGCTCAACGTCTTCGTCGTCTTTTCTCATATTTTCTCTGTCACCTCCTATATGTGACAATTCCTTTCGTGGTGTACACTACAAAGTCGCACATGATCCGTCTGGTGATATGCAGCTGGCCCTGCACTTGATAAAAATACCTGTGCGATCTTGAAAGGACAGGAGCGCCGTCTTTTTGCTTCTTCGTCAAAAACTTTCGTGCTGCTTTCATTGGTTCATCTTCCTTGTACCTGAAGGGACACTTTACTTCCACAATGCGGTCTGTGCCAACCAGTCCGTCCAGGGAAGCTGCCAGAAAGCCGTGTTCCAAGTCAACGAAAAGACCGCAAGGCTGCACAACCGTCCCTTTCTCTGAAGCATACAGTTGAAGTGCAACACTTTCGTGTTGCTTCCCATGCTCTGTGGCGGCTGTTGCGAAGCCTTTAGGATGAAGGTGCCTCCTCACTAGCGCATCACAAGGTGTGCTGTCCTTCCTTGTGCAAACAGCTTGAAAATCAGACGCGGTGAGGCGAAGCCTTCTTTTTTCGTGCCATTCATGATTGCTAGCCTGGCCACGCGTTTCTTCTTCGATCCTTGCTTGCCGGTTTTCATCCACTTGTAGATCGAGCAGCTGCTTTTCTGAGTTTGCAGAAAGTAAGGCAGCTGACATATCTGGCTTTTGACAGTTTGGCCCATAGTGCGGTGCCGAATCGCTTAGTGCTTGATTACTGTAAGTGCGCTCACGACAGCCCGACTCCTGAAGCAGCCGCCTTTTGCGCGATATCGCCTGCCTTTTCATATTTAGTCTCTTCTGCGTGTATTTCTTCAGGATCGGGGCTCCACTTGCGCAAGTGACACCCTCGCTAGCTTTAGCGTGCCACTCGGGTCCCAGTTGAAAATGAAGACCTGCACCTTGACAGCGATGCTCATAAGAACCCCTCTGGCAACGATTGATCTGCTTTCCTCCTGCAAACTTGGCCACGAGAGACATTATGGCTTCAGCGAGATTGCTGGTGTCATCTGTTATTAGACGGTCGGCTTTGTCTGCGATGATGTTGGCTGCAGACATAAGCTTCACTTGTTGTATTTTAGGAAGTCCGTCGTACAGGTTGTCTCCTTTGCTTCCATTACAAAATTAATTTTACAACCATCGTGGCTTCCAAACACATGAAGCGGTCCATTCCTGATGTCTGAAGCTAGCTCTTGAATAAGCCTTGCCTTTTCTTTGTTGAGGTCTTGCTCGCTGCCTTCAAAATCGCGCAGAATTTTGGCGTAGTGGCTCACAGCCTTTCGTGCACCATTCTTGATTCGCTTGATTCTGGGACCCGACAGTAGCGAGCGAGTGCCTTTGCTTTCTTTAGCGATGCTGTATAGCCGAGATGTGTAGCACTTGACTGCATGATTGGCGCACTCGTTTTTCTTTATGAATCGACCGTAGTCTACCCTTGTCTGAAGTTGGTAATACACCGAGGAGTCTCCATCACCTATGAAAGTGCGATACTGCACGCCATGCATTTCAGTGCTCCTTTGGAATCCTTCAACAAGAATGTCGGCCTCCATGGCGCCAGAGCTTTGATCCCAGTTTCTGTAGCATGAGTGCTCTTTTCTCTCGCCTTTCTTGGCATAGTACTCGCAAGTGCTACACAGCTCGTTCCTCACACCCAAGTAGAGCAGCTTTTGTGTGCGTTTCACTACGATGACAGCCACACCCGAGTTGGCAGAGTACCTGTGGCCATGACTGCTATGGGACCAGCCGCCGTCCACAACTACGGTGATCCATGGGGTGGTGCCATCCTCGCAGAAATCTCCTGCAGCCTCTGCCAGCATTTTTTCTTCTTCGTCGGCCTCAGTCATCTCTTTTATGAGGGTCCCCTTCCACATCTGAAAAGAAACATATGAAGACGTGGGAGCTTTCAGCAACATTTCAAGTTACTTTTTATGGCGACATTCACCTCTGAGTGGCCCATTTTTTCGGGCACTATAACATTTGCATTAGGATGTCATTTCCAATAAAAAAATATTCATCAGTAAGGGGTGCCTTTGTACCCGTGCGTAATTTAGAGGCAGAAAATAACACCGACACAGTGATGAAATGAAAACCTATTCGCGACTACGAAGCGCAAATGCAGCGCTTTGCGCGCATAATGAAGCCGCAATGTTAACATATACTCAATCGCGACACGTCAGAGCTTGCCCATTTGCGTAAGTACTAAAGCTAGCGGCATCGCAAGATTGTTGTCTAGATAAAGCAGTTGTGCTCCTAGGCTAATTTTCCACAGTTCGCTCGATGCCCATGGCGGAAATATGGGCACAGGCGCAAGTACGCAGTTTGGCACATGGTCACACACCACTTTTTGTTCAAGCGAAACTTGTAATGACTGACCTATGTAGCTTGCGTTACGAAAAACCTTCCTCGGCTACGTGCGGCTCGCACCAATGAAATAATAAATTGAACGCAATAAATTTCCTTTACGGAGTCGGGTGGGACCACGGTTCCCCGCGGGTCGAAAGCGAGTGCCCTGAACCCTAGGCAAGACAACGTGCTTGCTCGAAGTGAAGTAAACGTGTTCTACCGAGGAAGCGAAAAACAGTTGGGAAGCAGTATACTAGTTGTGGGCGTTGTTTGCAATATTATGTGTAGGCGGACTAAAGGCGATAATGCTGTACACTGCGTGATGTCAATATCAGAAATGACACATTTCAGAAACATTGAAACTTCGAGAAAATTGAAATGGTAAACCTCGCTTCCGTATTTGCGTGACAGTTCCTTCACTGCTCTGTTCTACATGATAACGAACGCTGAAAAGAACATGACAGAATCGACGCCGGCTCCACCCGCAGACAGCGTTCAGTTCTCACGAGCTGTGGGGCAGACTATCCGCGACAGCATTTCATACCTGCATCATGAAACTGCACGACTGGATTTTTCTGGACAAGGTTCGCAAGCACTCAAGTCAAGGGTCACATAAAATGCCGTCTGGTCGTAATGAAACCTAAGTGAAAGTTTGAAAAGTGACGACTGAAACATTTTTACGTTGATGTTTCGTAAATATGCGGGGCCATCCCCCCAACCTCCGGGCATTGTTCGCCGTCTTTTGTGCCGAGATTTGAACATGTATGCGCAGTTATTCTCTGGATTTGAATTGTTGATATTTTACCGAAATGGGCAAGCGGATCACTGCCACTGCGACTAGATCGTCCTAAAAAGTATATAGGAAAGGTTGGGCTTGCGGGATACCACCTGGTAAGTCGAAACGCTCAGAGAATAAGCCAAAACCCTAGCACCGTATCTGCGTGTTTGATCGGTGCATTCAGCTATATAAAATATAAAATAATGAGTCTCTTACCTTACCAATGCCTTCCTCTCGGCGCAGAAATGCTCCTTTGCTCATTGTAGGGATTTCCATGACGGACATCGCCTCTTCTAGGTGAGAGTGGCCAGAGCCTATGCTCATAAATCCCCACACAGCCGCATCATTGACTGCTAGCGCCGTCTTATCCGTTAGAGGTGTTGGCTCTGCTACAGGGTCAGTGGTGACCTTTCTGTTCTCGGCGCATTCATTGCACTTGAACGTATACTCGGACCAAAAGCCTACTCGGCGCTCTGTCTGAAGTTCAAAGCATCCTCCATGCGGACTGGTACAACGATGGTGGCCGAGTTCTTGTATCGCCTTTATGAAATGAGTCACTGAGACAATTCTTCTTCCTGATATGTTCATGCACTCGATGAAATATCATTGGAAGTACTCGTAATGCTGAGGTTTGGTAACTGCTCGTCCACCCCCAGGCCTTCCCAGTACTGCACAGAAAGTTCATCACAGACGCCATCAGTCAGTTCCAGGCGCAGAATGGCACACTCGTCAGAAGCTTTGTAACTCTTCAGGCTTGCCAAAGTTGCTTGTGCTTTTTCTCTGTAAAAAGGAAATAACAGGTGTTGAAGACTTTTGGTAAGTATGGATGAAAAATAATATAAGCATTTTGAATGTTTCTGAAGGGCGGAGCCGACGTTTATGCCATCATCATAGCAATCCAAATGTCGTGAACGAGTTTGCGACAGAAAGATAAAAGAAAAAGTACTATCCTGACGGCAAGCATAGAAGCAGTGCATGACCTACTACTGCCAGAAATAGACTGAGGAATGCGAAGCTTACCTTTTCATTGTCAAGGCATTCAGGTGTTTTCGACGTTTCGCCGATAATCCTGTTGGCTTTCGCGACAGAGCCTTCCTCAGCTTCCCCATGGTATGTAAGCGCAAATAATTTAGTTGCAGCAGGTCTTGAGGGCAGACAACTCACTGATGAAAGCAATATCACGCACGACAAAGGACCAAGATGAGAGGCAACGTTGTAATGAGCTACCACTCAACAATACTGGCTGTAAGGTGACATTGAAGTTGCGGAATTGGTTGTAAGGACAAACGCTCGCTTCCTATTGCAGCCCTTGAGAAAGGACAGCGCAGCGTCTAAATACAATCGCTTGAAAACAAAAGAAAAAAAACGCGCACACACACGCACACTGGTGCGTACAACAGCGTGCCCTCACACACGCACACACACGCGCTCTCACCCACACGCACGCGCTACGCTCTCACTAACGCACTCACTCACATAATATAATGTGCCTCAGTGAAATAGTATTGAACAAAACATCAATCAAACGCTTCGCAGCGTTTCAATGGAATTGCACGGCCGCTACTAAAACAATCATTTTGGTTCATTTTAGCGACCGTTCCAGTGACTTCTATAGCACCGCGCGAGCGCATGTCTTTTGCGTGTGTGTGTGTGTGGGGGGGGGGGTGCTTTTGCTTATTACGATTGGAGGAGGAAAAAATGGACAGACAGATTTCAGCAAATTATAATTCGAGAGTTATCTGCGAAATTTCATCCTCTCAAACTGCAATAAACGGTTACCAAAATAAAGTACATCTTGATGATCAGTTGAACACATGACTACCACTAATTACCGGAGTTAGAACCTCCTAGAACACATGCTTCTGCTAAAACATTTTACGTGGGATAATTCATAAGTTGTTTCACGCTGTTTCCCGTCTTGCTTTCACCATCTTTGTGCTACTGCCTAAATTATGCTAAACTAAGCTCCCACGAAGTGTTTGCTTGAGGAAATTCACAACCGCTCGCCGGTCCTACCGCCCATAGAACGAGAGTTATGGGATGGCCGTCGCCAAAACTGACGCACCTCTCTGCATTTTCTTTGTTTTCTTTTAAATTTTTGCGACAGTCGTTTTTGAGATGCAATCGAAGCGCCCGAACACGCAGTTTGGCAATTAGCGGCCCGATTCGGCCCAGCATCGTACTTAGTGGCAGGGCGGGGAGGAGGCGCAAATCATAGGTAGTTAGGACGGCCCCAGTGAGCCTTCATAAAAAACATACATAAGAGCGAAACTTCTGAGCCCATGTCCATGTGTTCTACGAATGTCTTTTCCTATACTCCGTATCATACATAAGGTGCAACGCGGTGGAGGACAGCGAGACGTCTGACAATGAATGCGTTTGCGTGAGGAAGAAGACAATGATTTTTCCATGTGAGGCATGATTTTTTTTTCTCTTGGGAACAATAATAAACCAAGATGGTTTGTGCGTTGGAGGGCAAGACACCCCGTTATTTTCGTCTCTTTGTTCTCATTTGTAACCTAGCGTTTACAACGATGAAAGCCAGGCGCAAGACGCGCGTAGTCAGACATACTGCTGCTGACTGAACTTCTTGTATAGCTTCCACAGCGTTGCATATATTGTATGAAACTGAGTATAGGTACATCGGCCAGCGTAGGCGTGCACTACGAGGGGGCTGGGCGCCCCCCCCCCTCCCTTGGGAGGGAGAGAATACAACATTTATTGTTAGAAATAAGTCGCTATCGGTGGTGGGCCTCCTAGTCCGGAAGACCATTGGCTCTTGCCGCCGCCCGGGCACGACGGCCGACCAGGGCTTGTTGCTGCACTGGGTCAGAGCTGGACAGGGTCGCCTTGGGGGCTTACATGACCGGTCATGTAGGCTTTTACAGAATCCAGTTTTATTTATGCTTGTTCTATAAAAGCATGAATACACTTATTTGTTGTGGAAAGCTGTGGTTTTCTTTTATTTTTACTTACAGGCACCATCGACAAGTTTTCCATTTAGGTTGCCGCAAAAGTTTTTCAACAAAATGTTCGTCAGTAGCATATGTATCGGCAATATTTTGTTCATGCGGCCACTCTCACGTGCGTCTAAGTCAGGTTATTCTTCGTTGACCAGACATTGCACTGTCCGCCTTGTACTTTGCTACGAACTAGTTGTTATCCGATCATTAGTAGTAGTTCTGGCTACGCAGCAAGCCGCTTTGCGACAAAGTAGCAGTGCGCAACAGCGTTATCCCCCCCACTAAGTAGAGTAGTCCTCCTCAGTCGAACTGTTTCCTGACACCGTAGCGCTCATTAGTGACAAAGACAGTGACGTCTTATCCGAAGTGAGTGCGTCTTTTCACAAAGCACAATATAACTTTTCCAGGGTCCCGTACATTGAATATTCTGCCACGTTGACTAGAACGTTCTGCATCTTCAACAAAGTCTCGCTTCTGTCGCATCGTTGCAACTAGGATGTAATTACCTGATTGGGTACAACTTACCACTACAGGTCAGTGGAAGTTGTCGGCACAGTGCTCGACAGGCATACTTTGAAAATTCCGGCAATGACAAGCTTTCATACGTTCACCATCGTGTCCCCTTTAAAGCGGCGCTACATACGTATCATTCACACGGCATGTCAGCGTCCTTCCTTTCACAATTTCGAACCTCACAGGCACGAAAACAGTCAAAGGAACGCGCAACACACGAGCAGCTGAACGACAAAGAGATGCACATTACTAAAGACGTGCCGGGGAACACTGGTTCTAAGAACGCGTGACGAACGCGCAATCTTCCTGCATACCGAAACCATTTGCCGCTTGATGAGACCGCCCCACCTGCTGACGTGGGGCGAGTGGAAAGGGTTTATCACTAAGCCCTCCTCCTTTTACGGTTGGTGTTTGTTACGCGCGGCGACTAGACTTAGCTAGTGAAGCAAACTATGAGGCCTGGAGATATAATTCATGCCTGTTCTACCCGTTTTAATATGTTTAATTGCGCCACTTTTGGCGAACGCTTGAACTCGCATAAAGCAACTTGATGTTTCATTTCACAGATGGAGCTACCACCAAAAAACGCCTGTGAGACTTATGATTCATTGAAAATATTTTGTTTGAAGCACTGAGTGGTCAAGTTTGTGAGCACAAGTAGATAAAAGACACAATATGCATCTACTAATGTGCAATACTCGTTGGCAATTAGCGTCTAAAAGAAAAAAAGCGAGTTTCTACGGGACATGCCAGCAGGAAAATTACGTAAATTCACTGCTGTCTTGCAGGTTCCCTAGTAAAGATAAAGGAATTTTCTCTTCATAGAATCATAGAAGGGGCCTTGCTTCTTCATTATGTAGAAGTTCACAGTATCAGCTTGTGTAGTTTTGTCGCTTCATCGGTAATGCGTGACCAAGTACAGCCATAAACTGCCGCATTGACACAATAATAATTCATCAAGTGTTCATCAGAACACAAAGCAACTTCGCATGGAAAATAGGTGTAATGTAGTCTACGTAGCCACTAAATATTATTGTTCTGCTTTGAAAAGTAAGAAAGATATTCTCACAAAGACTTTTAATATTTTGCAAATTTTCATTGCAGCGTAAATAAATTAGTAATTATTTTATGGCTAATATCTCTTCACAGAAACCTTAAATAGCACTCCTTCTAAAGGCACGGTAAATTTGGTCTTGTTATGTTGAACAGTTTCGCCGTACTGGCAGTACAACGGAGGCTTGTACAACGAAAATGCCTTTTGTTGCTCACACTGTTTTCATTGCTATTAGGTAACGCTTCCGAACAGGCATTAACACCAGGTGTCATTAGAAAGCGGAGATCATACGCTTTCTGAATTATTAGAATTAATATTTATTTGTCAAGCGCAGCGAGCACAGTGCGTCCGCAAACAATGCGTAAAATGCGGAGGGGGGTTCGCCGGAGTGGGACCGGCACCTTAACTAGAGTGATAGCAGGTACTTCATACACATCGCGTTTACAACGCCAAACCGAGTCTGTAAAGTTTGCAGATGGAATGCAAAGGTGAAGAACAGGTTCACTGTGGCTTTTGGTTCACTTTTCTAAAATTAATATTGGCGCTAATTTTTCCATAATGTTATCACTCACTGCTGTGTTGTCGCGGTATATAAGGTGGCCCAGCTTACACAATCTGTTTGAGCAGCTTCTTCCTTGATTTCAGACAACAGTCTTGAAAAGCGAAATATTTCTCGGCATATAAAAAGTCATGTCTCTATATATATATATTTATACATACAGATATACATACATATATATATATATATATATATATATATATATATATATATATATATATATATATATATATATATATATATATATATATATAGAGAGAGAGAGAGAGAGAGAGAGAGAGAGAGAGAGAGAGAGCATGCGCGACGCGTTGGTACGCCACAGTGGTCTGAGTTACCTGAAGGTGTCGAGGGTGTCAGGCATGTCCCACGTAACATTCACAGGATGCAAGTTCTCTTAGTTTCGCTCTAAATGTAATTGCAGTCACCTTACAATGATGTTTTACAGTATTAGTTATGCTTTACATGGTTCTATTTTCGTATACCGTAAGGCGAAATATTTTGATGAGAGGTAAGAAATGCTTACGCCCGCACGAAACAGGCAGCACAGTCACAACGTAAGCTGGACGAGCTGCCTCTTAGAAGCCCCTTAGAATCAGTTTAAGGACGATTACGCAAAGTTGCAATCATGGAAAGCGACTTTATTAGGCGAGTTATTTGAAGGTTGTAGGTTCAACCCTGCCGGCGGCAAGTTGTCTTTTAGTCCACTTTAATTTCTTCACATTTACGTAATAATTACAAGAAATACATCCCCTATACTTTCCTTCGGATGATGGTCTGTTGGCTTTCATTAAAATTTATTGCGAAGAAATCCAAATACATCAAGTAGGAAACAGCGCTACGAGACGGGACAAAGAAAGGGCACAAACACGGCGCTGTGCTTGTGCCCTTTCTTCGTCCCGTCTCGTAGCGCTGTTTCCTACTTGAAGTCATGCCCCAACCAGCCCAAATTCGTAGCCTACTGCGATCCAAATACAGTTGTCTGTGCTTTGTGTTTCAAGTACTACTTTGCGCGGGCCATTCCTGTGACTCTACTGATACTGTATTGCCTATAGACGTAAAGTGTAATCTATGTGATTGCATGATCATGGCCAGGGGGAGTTGTGGCATAGCCCTAGAAGAGGCTATGATGGTGAGGGCATGTGCACTACTATTGGTGCTGTCGAAGCGCCCACATTAGTACGACCACATAAACACTATTGTCTAACTCCCTCTAGCGTCATCATGTATTGCGAAAGCGTAGTGTTCTAAAGCCCCGTTAGGCGATCCGTTGCCTAACTGGTGCTTTTCTCTCATATAGAGCACTTGAGAATATTTTGCTTGGCTATTGCTAAGCCAGGCCAACATGTTGCTATACTTAGGTGCGGGCTACCCGACGCTCGCGGAAGGGTGAAGTCGATTTTGGCAATGAGTCAGAACATTCTGGAGACGCCCAAATAGAATTTTAGGCATGAATCAAGCCAGTTCTCACCCGAGCGCAACTTCTTTTGATCAGCGGTCACATGCGGTAAAGGGAATCGCAAAGGCAATTTCGAGTTATTAATGACATGTCCTAGACGTGCATATACTATGCATTTATGTTCATATCCTGCAGGATTATTGCAAGGCGTGCATTGCTTGCGTTGCCATACCTATCCATCACCCCAATAAGTCCCCTTAAACCACGTGTTCTTGCAGACATCCACGATATCTAGATAAGTAGGGCGGAAATGTTTCTGCTCTACAAGCTATGGACTGCTAGCTGGCGATGAATAACTGTAACATTTATAATGCTCGGCTGCTGAGCCGAAGCTTGCGGCTCGATCACAGCCGCGACGGTCGCATTCCTATGGAGGCGAAATACTAGAGGCTCGAATACTGTGTGATATCAGTGCACGTTAAAGAACAGCAGATGGTCGAAATTTCCCGAGCAATCCACTACGGCGTTCCTCATAATCGTATCGGGGTTTTGGGACGTTAAACACCACATATTGTTGAATAACTGTGACACAGCCCTTTCTAATGTGTACGCAGATTTAGTGCGCCAAGACGTTGGCTCTCGATGTTTAATGCCAGTGTAAAACTATTCAACTACAAATATTGTATCCATCTAGCTTCTCGCATGACTCCTCATCTGTGGGCAGCTCTGATTTGCAGCGGGAATGGGGAGGGGTTCCAGTGAGCGCACACTCGTTATGCAATATATATGCGCGATGCTAGTGTGATACTGGTATGATAGCTGACACGAACTTTCGCAACTACGAAACCACAAGGGTTATCCTTTGCGTGACAGAACACCTTATCGTCTGTTCCTCTAGAACAACATGCAAGCTCTGGCATGGAAGACAATATCACCATTCAAACGGTGACATTTACAGCGGAACTGTTTTACGCTAATTTCCAAGACATCGCTGCGTGCGTAGACCAAAAACTTATAGCGCCACCGAGGACGCAGTGGTGTATTACAAACATAGAGGGAAAAAACTAGGAGGGCGCGTCACTTCACACTCTTGAAGCGAAGCCAAAAAATATGAAACGAGAGCATACTGCGACTTCTACTATGAGCATCGAGCCCAAGGAGGGAGCGGCTTCGGAAGAGGTTGGTTCGTAGGCGCTAGGCGCGCTCGCTCCTCAGCTTTTCCTTGCCTGTTCAGCAATCATAAGTTGATTGAGGGATCCTCCGGCATGAAGATGATGACGTGCGACCAGCGCGCAAGCCTTGACTGAATAGTCGCTGTACTCGCAGGAGTTGACTGCAACACGATCTTAGCCCTCTTACTCCGCACGGGTATGAAGCTGTCGTCTGATGTGTCGTCTTCCGACATAGAGCAAAACTTGGTGTCCTCAGTGTCACTGGGAGAGCCAACTCGCTTCCTTGCGGTTGACCGCCGCGATTACTTCTGGCCATGCGGGCCTCTGGCATGTTCTGCGTCCATGACCGCAAGACGGGCAGGCGAGCCACCTCGAAAAAAATCACAGCATATCCACGGAGTGATGATGATGAGTGGGCGAAGCTGCGGAGGTTCATCGGTAAACCGTGAGTCTTTCGTGAATTCTGCCCAGTACATCATCACCGACGTGAGATCGGGCGCGTTTATACTAAAGGTTCGATGAGGTATGACGACTTGCAGCTCACTTTAATCTTACATGTACGCTGTCAATTTTCATTGTTTAGAAAACCATTGCTTTAGAAAAATCTGGCGTCTTTCGTTAAGCAGCTGGCGTCTTTTCGTTTTGCTTTAGAAACATCTGGCGTTCTTTCGTTCTGCTTTTACAAAACATCTGGCGTCTTTCGTTCGTTTATTTCATCAATCAACGGCGTTTTGAACAAAATTTTTATTTTTTAATCACGCACAGGAGAAATCTCACCAGGCACTACCTTGGAGGTAAACAATGGCTGCTAATGGGAATGAGAGACAGAAGTCGGCTTTTAGCTAACACTTACACTTCTACTTCTACTAACGTTTCCTACTGGAACACGCCAATGGCTGCTAATGGGGAATGAGAGACAGAAGAATTCGGCTTTTAGTTAACGCGCACGCTGCGAATTTTTTATTGTTCAACAACGCACAGGAAAAATCTCCCACCGGCACCACCTTGGAGGTCAAAGCGTAAGACTTGTTACGGACTACGACTACTACTACTACTACTACGACGACGACGACGACTACGAGGGACGAACGGGCGCCGCCTTAAGGAGCTCCGCCCCTAAAAGCGAAGCGTTCACCGGCTATGAATGATAAATCCACAGCCGTTGCTGAGGCCCGTGTGCCTAGATTTAGGTGCACGTTAGAGAACCCCAGCTGCCACAACAGCGCATTTTTGGTGGGTCACGCATATTTACGTCACAGATGGGATTACCCATCTAACCTGGAAAAGATGAATGTAATGCGTGCAGTGCAAGTATTCTCGCTCCAAGTCATTGGCGCACTGGAACCTCTGCGAAACTTGAGGGGCAACTCCTCTATTGTTCTATTCAAGGATGCAGCATCCACTATCAACTTCATGAAAGCCATAAAGAGATGGTTCGACATTCACAACACTACGTACAGTGGAAATGACTGCAAACTTCCCATATCAAAGCAGGACGACCGACGATTGCTGTGGCTGGAAAAGGAATTTTCAGGCTACATTAAGCGCATGCAGGATTCTTCTGTCACCGCTGGCCTTGGAAACTTTACAATCAGACGTGCACTGCCCTGCTTTTCACTACAGTTCACAGTGGAGAGAGTCCGATTTCTTCTGAGAAAAGGAGTAAACTATGTGCTCACGAAGAAATTTAACAGTGACCCTATAGAGGCATTGTTTGGAAAATTGAGGGCAATGTGCGGGGGAAATGACGCGCTAGACGCAAGAGCCGTCACAGCTGCTTTGACCCACATTGTCAAGGAAAAGGCGCTACCTTCAAAAGACATGGGCATTTTCGCGACGAAAACATTGAAGAAGCGGCGGTGCCTATTCCGGAAGATGTTATCGAGGAACTTGAAGCTCTGCGAGAACCTCCTCGCAAACCACCGAACTCTGTTGCCTATTCAGGCTTGGTGTATGTAGGTGGTTACATTGCCAAACTCATCACTGATGTCGGTTGCGAAACATGCGCCATGCTAGTGACGACAAACAAAACGAGCTGTCCTTTGTATCATCTTCTCCGTCAGCAAGAAGCCTATGATCTACACTACCCAAAGCTGGAGTTACTATCAAGCCTGGACACAATTGTGACGTTCTTCGAGAAAGCAGTCAAATATCTTCCTCGAACGAAAATCCTCGAGACTCTGGAATTCACTGTTGAGCCATACCTTGAAGATTCGCCACTTCTGGACTGTCCGGAAGTTGTGGACAAGAGTCACGCGAGAGTGCTGGCTCATATTATTTCTGAGAAGTTTCTCTGGATTCTTCTTATTAACTACACAAAAAAAGTTAACAGATCAGAATGACAGGCCTTCCTGTTTTATTCACAAGCCCTCGCGGAAGCATATCAGGCTGTGACAGACTAGATCCTTTAAACACTGATCGTCACTACAGTGTTTTACCAGCAGTGATTTTTTTTCAGTTATCCGTGCGCATATTGTTGTATTACCAAGGAAAACATTGTTTCCCATTGAAAGGATTCTCTGACATTTTTTTTATGTTTCCTCTTCGTCTGCAGCGTGGCCGTCCCCATTATGTAGTGACTTTCACTTTTTTGAAGTATTTGTTTCAATATTAAAGCACGAATTAAGATGCCTCCAACAAAAAATGTGCAATTTTCTTATTTTCAAGTACAGCGACGGCCGGCACATACATTTGAAATAAACATTTCCTAAACCATGATTAAACCGTTTCCTCAACCAAATGCAATGTTCATCCTCTTACTTATTCTCGAAGTTACAGAAACCTAAAAAAAAACAAGGCTGTGTTATAACCGCGGCGATGCTTTGCCGAGCAACAGAAGCGGGCTTATGAGCGGCCTGCGCCACCACTTCTGTAAAGCGGAATTTACCAGATTCATCATATATACTTGCTACCATGTTTCTATCGCATTGGTACCATGAATACCATATAGAGTTGCTTCAGAAAGCGCCACGGTAAGTCGGAAGCCGAGCACTCCCTGCGCGCGCTAGCCTCCGCAACGGCCGGGAGGGAGTTGGGGAGCAGTTGGCTCGGAGCGCCCCCAAGAAATTGCGGCCATAGGTAGCAACAGCCCCCCGTGCGCAGGCCGTAAAGGAAGGAGCGAGCGCGCGCCTCCAGACCGGCCGTGATGCAACCTACCACGATCCGAGGGACGTGCATAGAATTAGTGTTTGCAAACTTCCCACTGCAGCCAGTACAAGAACCTCTCTCTCTTCATTTCACGGACCATAAAGCCGTCATAATGAAGAGACCTCGCAATCCAGCCGCCATGACAACGACAAAATGAAAAGAACAAACGAAGAGACAAAACAAGCGAACAAGAACAAAATAAAAGTTGATTTTGTATAATATACGCACAGTCTTGCGTCTTTCTAATGATGTAATGGGCTAACTTTCACGGGAGAGTTACGGTTTACCAGGGGCGTAGACAGAATTTTTTTTCGCGGGGGGTTCAACCATACTTTATGTATGTTCGTGCGTGCGTTTGTATGTGTGCGTGCCTATATACGCAAGCAAAATTGAAAAATTTCGGGGGGGGGTTTGAACCCCCCCAACCCCCCCCCCCCTTGGCTACGCCCCTGCGGTTTACCAATGATCTCCCTTTCTCGAGCTTCCCCCACTTATCATCATTCATTCCGTGGATATGGCGGGATATTTTGGATGAGAATCTGTAAACATTCGTGCTTCTTTCAAATAAACTTGTTATTCGATATTCGATTCGATATTCGGCTTTTTTTTCCATAATTCGATTCGGTTTTTATTCGAGACTTACTATTCGGTATTCGCACACCCCTACTGATAATCAATTCTGCATGAAATGATAATTGTTTATGACGGCAGGCCACATATCTGGCCGGTATACATGTGCACGTGGCAGCAGCCGCAATCGGCGCCCGCAAAAATGCGGCATGTTTTCAGCAGAATTTTTAGGAGCTGGCTCGCCAAGTTCTTCAGCTGGGGCGAAGTTCCGCGCCGTAACCTTCATCCATCTATTCAAAGCGTCATGGAACGCGAAGACGAACGCTACGAACGTCGTGTCTTCCATCTAGCCTAGCCGTTAATTCTCACAGGGTGGGCGGGGAACGCGGTCGACAGCCAGGCGAGCGTCTGACAGCTATTTTTAGGGCCACTTTGTCGTGTGCGTCTCGACGGCTGTTTTCAAATTGAAAGAACATTAGGAGCGTTGCGTCTACAAGTCTCGACAATGGAGAATCAGACGCTTTTAGATAATTATTGTATGTATTTTCGCATCGCTTAAAGCAGGAAGCGGAGAAGCAGCTCGTCTACCCGAGTTGAACAACGCCATTTTTGGAATGTAAACAACTGCACAGGGCGATCAAACACCGCCTCAAAAACCGCTGAAGACAGCCGTGTTGCCCGACAGCACCGGAAATGACGGCATCGCGTTGCCGGAGTTCTGGCGAAACCAACCTCTGCAAGACGGAGACACGCGGGACGCTCCATCGTGGAGTGGGTTGCTCCGAATCTGCCAATGGAAAACGCGAACTTGCTCCGAATCGACCAGTGGAACGCAGATTCTCGACAGCGGAGCAAGAAAACTTGCTCCAGCTCGACCAGAGGAATTTGCCGTTAATCTTCTTCGCGATTTCCGACCCAGGTCCATCTGAATCTGCTGCTCTAGTAGAAGAAAAAGTCATTGGGTTCTGCGCAGATCACTTGGACATACTCCTGAACCCGGAGCATATTGAGCGTGCACGTCGTCCCAGCGGCCACTGCAATGGTAACAACCGCCCTATAGTTATGAAATTTTCGTTATTTAGGATAAAAGAAAATGTCCCGTCCAATGGCCGCAAACTGAAAGAAACGAACTATAGAATTGGCGAAGATTTTTCTCACCCTGTGCAAAGCACGCGTAAATACCTCATTGCATTTGCAAGGAGCAAATCGGTCTCTTTTTCGCTGCGCTACAAAACACTGTTCATAGGTTCAAGAAAGTACATCTGCGACGAAAAAACAACACGCATAAAATAATCCTAATAGCAATCCCTACGTCGGGGTCAAACAACCCGACGTTCGACAACGTCGCCTCGCCCTACTACTATTTTTTCAGCAATCTACACCAACACCCGCAGTTTCTTACCCAAACGTGAAATATATAGCGTTGTCCTTACATCCGGATGTAGCCTAATACTCACCGAAACATGACTAACAGGTGGTATTTCCGATGCGGAGGCCCTTGATGATCTACCCGAATTCAATGTCTTCCGCAACGACCGCCAGCATTGCCGGGGTGGCGGCGTACTCATCGCTGTTAAGGATACGTTGGCCAGTTCGGTTGTTGCTAACCCAAGTGACCTTGAAACGTTATGGCTGCTCTTTCGTTCAACTCCGCAAGATATCTTACTTGGTGTGCTACCGTCCTCCCCGAGCAGATAGTGAATTTACTGATAAACTGAACTGTGTGCTAGCCACATTAACAAAAAGATACGCAAGCGCGCACGTTTTGCTGTTCGGAGATTTTAATTTGCCTTATAACAAATGGAATCACAATCTATCGTCGTCACAACGCCAAGCCGAAATCAATTTTCTTGATGTTTGCTTCAACTTTACCTTAACTCAGCTTGTGTCGGAAAATACACGCGTCACGCAGCGCTCAGCCACCATTCTAGATCTCATTTCAACTAGCAATCATTCCAGTTTATCAACAATGATTAAAGAAACTAGTGACCATAAAGTGATTCGTGCCGTTTTTGCTTTTGCCTTTCCGAAACGAGAATCGTCGCATAAAACAATACGCTTGTATGACAAATGTAACTACGACGCGATCAACACCGAGCTTGTCTCCTTCTACCTTATCTTCTGTTGTGAATTCCACAACCGCAAAGTTCAGGAAAATTGGTCGATATTTGATAGCAAACTACTGAGCTTGCTTCTAAACATATTCCCGTTATAACTGTGAACCATCATAAACTATGGTTCACAAAAAATTAAGAACCCTAAAAAACCAAGGACAAAAGGCTATTTTGCTCCGCAAAAAAACACAATACCCCAGTGAAGTGGAGCGAATATTATGAGGCAGACAAAGACTACCCTTAGCTGTTAGTCGCGGAAAATGCTCCTTCTTCCATGATACCCTAGCCAGTGAAATAAATGACAACCCGCAAAAATTCTGGCAAATCTTGCAACCAAGGAACCGGAAACTGTCATCCTCACAGATCATAATGACTTGATCACTGTCGAAGAGTGTGCCGATGCGTTTAACGTCGCGTTTTCACCTGTCTTTACTCCTGAACCTGCCACTCCTGGTCCGTTACCGCCTGCACATTTACACTCAGTCATGTCGCCCATCGAATTCACCGAACATGGCATAATGCTAATAATCGAAAAAATTAAAGTTGGGTCATTCCACGCCAACTGTCCCAGTCTGGGCGCACGACAAAAATCAATTTCTCTAAAAAATATGAGAAAATTGCGCACATATAGACGTTAGTTCTACAATACTTTCCCAAAATATATTGAGCGGCAAAAACTTTTCGGGCGCGTGAGCGGCATCTGAACTACTCGATATTGTGCAAAACAATGTACGAAAGAGAAATTTGCTATAAAAGGGCCGTTTCACGCGTTCATTCGAAACTTGCTTTGTTGTGTTTTTAGAGCAGCGCGCTTTTATTATAGGACAGTTGCTTAGAGTACATTTGTATTTTTCAGTCCTTAGCGCGTAGGTAAAATTGAGCAGCGTTTCCGGGAATTTTTTTTTTTTACAAAAGGCAAATGTAGACCAAACACATCAATGATTTTTATAGAACTCTCAATTAAACGTACTATCTCCTAAAGTTTTTGTTTTGCCTGTGTGCGGCGCACAGGCCCTAAAATAAAATGCTGAACTTCGAAACAACGCTACATTGGTCTATGTTCCGACGTCTGTAGCACCCTAAGGAGTCCAAGAAAAAATGAGCAGAAAACCGCATACGATTGAGTATCATAACAACTTCGTCCACAGAAAGTTTAATCGCAGTAGTTTTTGTTTTAGTCAAGAAAAATATTTTTGAAGTTTAGTCCCACCGTTGCATTATTTTGCTATGGGGGCAATACAAACCGACTGATTTTACTGCATAAAAAAGAGGTAGTGTATTCGTAGCACACGGTTTTCAGTTCCTTTTGTTAGTAGTTTATAATATATATTACATATGAAGGAGATGATAAGGAGATGTCCGTCCCCCTACAGTTCAACGTCGCGCAGCTGCCGCCGCTGGAGTAGCGCATGCGCAGAAAACCGCGCCGCTCCGTGCGGCTTGTGGTGGAACATCGAAACAAATCTTTTCGCGCGCTATCTCTGTCGGTAGGGATCACCACCGCGGCCCGGACTGTTTTCTCGGCGATGGCACGGACACAGACATATTCCGCAAGACGAAGCATTATTCTCGCGCTGTTGGTGCGTCGTCTGCGTCGCAAGAGGAACAGGTCTCTCTACATAAGGGATATATTTGACAAGCGTCCAGAGTATGGAGAATGGAGTATGGAGTATGGAATGGAGTATGGAGTGAAACTTTTCATAAGGTGCACAATAACATGATAAATAGGCAAAAATATCTGTCACATATTGTAAGACATTGCCACATTGGAAAGACAGACTAGAAATGCAAAACAAGTGCACTTTTTAAAGCATGTCATGCTGAAAATGCACACAAAAAACAGAATACCACTCTTAATTAAATGCAAGAAAGATCTTGCATAGTAATGAAACACACATCACAGAGAAAGAAATGTTCACAGTAACATACTATGTGGTGTTCAACATACGTAATGTTTTATACATATGAACAATTGCCTGTGTACTGGCACTTAATATATTTTATCGCAGCATTGCTAAAGAGCGTATCACACTTGCATTAGATAACATTTGCATTATCTGTATTGATAACCCGGCATGGAAGCTTAGCAGGCGAGGTGTCGCTCTGCGAATAAAGATGGTTTGTTCCTGAACCTTGTGGCCGCATATGGATAAGGGCGAAATGGCAGAACGCCTGTGTACTTAAATTTAGCAGCTTCATAGTGTATCACACGCAGTCAAAATTAACTTCACATCACAGTGTGCCTCATAATGACATCACGGTTTTGGCATGTAGGAAACCATAAATTGCATTTGTATCGATTAGCTACCTTTTAATGCGATAGCATTTAGCAAATTGTTTCGCAGAATATCCGGTGTCGGCATTGCCCACGAGAAAAAAAGAGAAGCATAACAAACAAGCAAGCAAGTAGCCCTTACATGATTTCCGATGCGAACATAACACATTTACGCTATCCTGTTAACTCTTGAAAACTTCTAATTTTTAAAGTGCAGCATTACTTAGAGAAAAAAAAAAACATATTCAAGAATTATCATATGATGGTGCGCACATTGTTTTCTTCCTCCATTTCTGCAACCAATATCATTATTCGTGCTTTGCATTTGATTGCCACCTTACGTGGCATGTTGTCTAAGCTAAGGCCTATGAATATACCAAATGCCTCATTTTCTGACATTTTGCCTTCGAGTCTGCACAACAGCTGCTCTACAAAGTTGTCGTTCTTTTTCCCTTTTTTATGCTTTGGCGCAGCCTCTTGTTTACCGGTTTCCGGTGGTGGTTCTGCCAATGGTGGCGGCGTTGCTGGCATTGATAGCTCCTGTGGGGAATTCATGGGACTTTCAACACCTGAGGGTGATGGCGGCGTATTTTCCATAGTTGCAAAGATGCTCTCGGCGGTCTCGTCCTCATCACCATAAGTGGCTAGCTCCAGACTGCATGTCGTTCTGCAGAGAAAAGGCATACATTGTTGCAAGGGAAACAGGTGCACGACTGTCAACTAAAAGTATACTTCTGTCCCCTTTAAATTTGGATGCATCGCTCGCTCAGAATGCGGAAGGATTATTCGGCCCAATAGTATCATGTGTAAACTACAATACCGCTCTGCTCACTTAATAAAAAACGGGTTTCAGAAGTCGCGTGCCAATCGCGGAGCCGTACACGCGCGGATAACTCAGCCATGTATATTTCCAATGGGACCGGCACTAGCCTTTGGCTATGGGACATACAGTTTGTGGCTATGTTGTATAACATATGTGTGCAATAAAGAACTCCAATGAGACCAGAAATTTTTTCCAAGTATTCAGTGTTCATTAAAGGGTTGAAGGGACAGTTGTATAGGATTAAAGTGCAAGGAATAAAGGGACAGTTGTATAGTACCCTGAACATTCTATGGAAGAAGAAATAAGTGGGCGCGGGCTGAGGCAAGTACAACAAACTCGTATACCTTATGTGGACACACATAAAAAATGTTACTGATGTGCATTCCGAAAACGCAAAACGAATCACGATCGTGTAAAGGTCACAGCAAAGTCTCTCTGCATCACTACATGACACAATTGTGGTGTGTCTTTATACAAGAAAGCAAGAAACCCAGTCATCAAAACATAGTCATCTATGTATACGCAATATAAGGAGGTATGAATGTGATCACACAACTTCAAAAATGCATACCTTACTTCCTCGGACGGCCGCAGTGTTTGTAAAAGGCCATGGACTCCATGAATTCCCGGGCCGGTCGAGACACTGCCACTCCTTTTCGTCTCTTCAATAGCTTTCAGTTCACGAGTATACCGATCCCTCAGCCGCTTCCACAGTTTCAGGCACTCATCGACTGAAACAGGAAAAACAAGACAAACAAACAGGCGCTGAGTGCACAGCATGTCCGGAGATGTATACAATAGCAGAGGAGGCACTAACAATGCACACACGTGTGTATCATCGACGCACCTTTTGAGAGGCCGGAGTACACACGTATCTGCTCCCACGCGTTGTTTTTTCGCTCCGCATCCCGGTAGTCCATTCTTTTGGTGTCGTAGACACAAGTATGTTGCTGGACGGCGTTCAAAAACCTCTCGATTTCGGAGCCGCACAGTTCCGGTTCGCTTTCTTGCGAAGATGCCATCTTCTTCTGACAGCTCGCTGAGTAGCGAGTCTCTACATCGACGAGAGAGGGCGCTAGACGCTAACTTTCTTGGCGCGGTCGGCACGAAATGCAATCGGTTGCATTCGGCGCCGGACGACGTCCGAGCGCGCTAGATGCTGCCGTTCGCGTCGGCACCAGGTGCCGCCGGACTATAGAGGGTCGCGTTTTCGCCAACGTAACGTCGCCATGACGCCGCGCACGCGCTACGTCGGATTGAAATGCCGACGCGCTTCACCGCTTGTTAGTTGATCGACGGTCGACGCTCTGTTTGCCGCTATTAATGTATTGCTGTAGTTTGACTTTCAATTTCCCGACCACAAGTTCGGCCAAATAAAGTATCATTTCGAACGTGCTGCATGCTGCCTTCGTCGACGTCACGACCCCGTGAAAATATGTTATTCGTCACAATTCATATGTCGTGTTGAGTTCTAGACTCCGTTTTTCTTTCGTTATCACCGCTTTATGATAACGCTCTATGTACA
Organism: Rhipicephalus sanguineus; assembly: GCF_013339695.2. NCBI lineage: Eukaryota > Metazoa > Arthropoda > Arachnida > Ixodida > Ixodidae > Rhipicephalus > Rhipicephalus sanguineus. The sequence continues at coordinate 28,084,808 of NC_051178.1, forward strand.
CTAACTTATGCCTCGGTTTGTAGTAGGCGCCTTGCTTATAAATGCACCATGCTTGTAATCTGCCACGCCATTTAAAAAATACTGCTTTAATTTTAAAATCGAGGCTCTCACTTACTAATGTTTGAAGTTTGAAAAACAGCGCCTAGGCGAAAACGTGCTATATTTTCGGAAAAAGATTTAATTCGATTCCCATTGCATTGTGTGCAAAAGGCGCTTAATTCCACTCCCATTCCATTACTCCAAGCTTTGTCCCCATTCCATTCCCGTTCCATTCCGGGGTCGGGAAAATGTGGAATAAATACGGAGTCATTCCAATTCCGGACTGGCAACTCCGCAACACTGGTCTGTTATAGGCGCACAAGCCGAGAAATTGGCACACGGCCTTCTCGTCGGTGGGTGGCGGGAAAGCGGCGATGGCATCTGTTTTCTGCGGGTCTGGGCGCAACCCAGTCTTGCTGATCACGTGACCCAAAAACAAGAGCTCCTCGTACGCGAAGCGGCACTTTTCTGGCTTCAGATTGAGCACGGAGTTCTTGATTGCTTGAAGTACGGATTCAAGGCGCTGGAGGTGTTCGTCGAAGTTCGAGGAAAACACAACGATGTCGCCCAAGTAAACAAAGCAAGTTTGCCACTTCAAACCAGCTAATACTGTATCCATGACTCGTTGGAAAGTCGCAGGTGCCGAGCAAAGACCGAAGGGCATGACCTTGAACTCGAACAGGCCGTCCGGTGTTATGAAAGCAGTCTTTTCTCGGTCTCTCTCGTCGACTTTGATTAGCAAGTAGCCGGTCTTGAGGTCTATCGAAAAATGTACTTTGCGTTGTGTAGTCGATCTAGGGCGTCTTCTATACGTGGGAGAGGGTACACGTCCTTTTTCGCGATTTTGTTCAGAAGGCGATAATCGACGCAGAAACGTAGGGGCCCATCCTACTTCCTCACTAACACCACAGGTGACGCCCACGGACTCTTGCACGGCTGGATGATGTCGTCGCGTAGCATTTCGTCGAACTGTTTCTTGACGGTCTTGCGTTCTCGCGTCGAAACTCGGTACGGGCTCTGGCGGATTGGTCGGCACTTTCTTCTGTTATGATGCGATGTATCGCGACTGGGGTCTCTCGAAATCTTGACAAAGACGAGAAGCAGTCCTTGCATTGGAGGAGCAGGGTCTTGAGCTGGTCTTGCTTGACATTCGGAGGGCTCGGGTTGACGTCGAAATCTGGTTCGGGACCTTGATTCGTCGAAGCAGGTTGGGCAGCACCGAAGAGGACGAAAGCATTGCTGGCGGCCACACATTCGTCGATGTAGGTGACCGTCGTACCAATGTTGAGGTGCCTATATTCGTGGTTGAAGTTTGTCAGCACTACCATTGCCTTGCTGTCACGCAGCTCGGCTATACCTCTTGCGACGCAAATTTGACGGTTCTGATCGCCCTCGATGACGCCTTCAATGATCTGATACATCAGCAGTGTCTGTCTGTCTTGCGACGCAAATTTGACGGTTCTGATCGCCCTCGATGACGCCTTCAAGGTTCGAAGGTTTTTCGGTGCCGACGGAAATAATGACGCTGGAGCGCGGTGGAACGGTCACCTGCTCTTCTATCTCACTCAATGCATGGTTCACTGGCGTCGCGTGGGGTGGGAGCGCTTTTTCTGACGTTAGTGCTATCGACTCAGACCTCAGGTCGATGACGGCGCCGTGGTCACTTAGGAATTCCATTCCAAGTATCACATCCCTGGAGCAGTTTTGTAGGATTACAAAGCTCGTGGGATAAGTCCGGTTATTGGTGGTGGCTCTCGCCGTGCAGATACCAATCGGCGTTATCAGGTGGCCTCCAGCTGTCCGGATTTCGGGTCCACTCCAAGCGGTCTTTACTTCTTTCAGCTTGGTGGCGAATGGCCCACTGACGACGGAATAGTCGGCCCCAGTGTCGACGAGAGCGGTGATGTTGTGGTCGCCGATGAGAACGTCGAAGTGCGTATTCCGTCGGCTTGCGTGGCGGTTAGGTCGCGGCGTCGGATCACGGCTGCGTCGATTTGTTTCGGTGCTTTCCATGCTGCGTAGTCAGGTCTTCTTTGGTCCGCAAGGTTTTGTAGCCAGGGCTTCGTCTGCCCTAGAAAGCGTGAGAGACTCTTCCAGCAGAAGGCGTTCACGTAAATACCCACTTGTAGTTTTCTCAATGAGCTGGTCGCGTATCATGTCGTCCGCCAGGTCACCGAAATTGCATGCTCCTACGAGACTTCTCAGCGCGGTGACGTAATCAGCCGCAGTCTCACCTGGGGCTTGCGTATGTCGACGGAAACGGTGACGCGCTGCAGTGACGTTCACCGTGCTCTTGAAGTGACCTTCCAGCGTCGCGATGGCGTGGTCGAAGTCATCCGGGCTTGGAGACGACGCTAATGTTCCTCCCGCAGCACTCGCAGCCATAAGGCACAGGTCGTCCGTTGTCGTCAGTGTCTGGAAAATGCGCTGTCCTTCCAAGCCCAAGCAGTTGAGCAGGATCGCCTTCCGACGAATAGCAGGTAGATCGGAGGCGGCCGAAGCAATCATGTAGTTTTTGAATGCCTGAATCCATTGCTCCCATGGGATGTCCGGGTGTCCAGGTGACGACAGGAACGGAGGTGGCGGTTGTAGCCCCGAAATACTCATCGTGGAGGACGACAGGACACAAACGAAGTCTCAGATGAGGGTCAAGCCGGTAGCACATGGGTTGGTGAATCTTCGTCGCCAAAATATGGTATATCGTGCATAATAAGTATGACAGCATTAGCGAAGACATCACTGTTTTCTATCTTATTCCTTCTCCCTGAGGCAGCCGCCGAGCGCGTGCCATCTCACAGCGCCGTCGTCGGTAGCGACGCCTTATATAAATAACACCAGGGTAGATGTAAACTGTCACACACCTGTGGCGCATACCCGTACACCGCGGGCCATGGTAAACCGTTATTAAATAGTCTTTCTTGGGGAACTTAAACGCCTAAATTTTGGTCTCTCTTTCTGTCTGTCTGTATGTCTGTCTTTCTGTTTGTCGGCACGTCCCTCGATTCAGCCACCCGGCCAAAGTTGAACCACTTGCCCAAGGGCCAGCCACCTTGAACGGATGACTAGGTTCATACCTGTGTACATTGCTGATCAAAAAGCAAACATTACGCATATCTGAGGCGCAACATCACTAGGTAAGTATTAGGTGCTGTGTTCCTTTAATAGAAAGTACATAGATACGTAATTCTAGACACCCTAGTTTCTTAAGCTGCGCTGAAAATGCGACTGCGCTGAAACTTGTCTTCCTCCGTGCCCTCTGCACGAGTTCATTGTTGTGTTTGGGTTTCGGTTCCGTATTGCACTGTATGAATGCCTGTTTTACTCCGGCGACGTGTAAATAAAAGAGTGTGTGGAGAGCACTCGTTGAGTGCGGACGTTCCTTCTGCTTCGGCGCTTCCCGCCAAACCGCGTGTTCGGGCTGGCTGGCGTCCCCGCCGGTCGCGTTGGTCACCGCCGGTCTACGCCTGCTGCTGCGCCGGGACTACCAGCCCGCAACACAGCAGTCATGTTTCCCGACGTATTGCCAGATGGCGTCCATATCTCACGCAGCGCCTCTTCTATCGTCTTTAGACGACATTTGCAGCGACGCACGCAGACACGCGGCCAATTTTTTGCCACACGTGTGTGGAAGAAAGGATTTGACAACGTACGCGACAGGATATTAAATGCGAAGCATTTCTTAGAGAACGTCAGGCACTGTGGCCCTTCATATCTATCTATCTATCTATCTATCTATCTATCTATCTATCTATCTATCTATCTATCTATCTATCTATCTATCTATCTATCTATCTATCTATCTATCTATCTATCTATCTATCTATCTATCTATCTATCTATCTATCTATCTATCTATCTATCTATCTATCTATCTATCTATCTATCTATCTATCTATCTATCTATCTATGCGCCTACGTCTGCATGCTCTCCTCGTCGTCTCCTTAGGTTCTAATATACCAAAATTGTCATAGCAGAGGATCAGTGCATGGCGTACACGATTCACTGGTTATGTCATGAATAACGCAAAATACCTGTCGAGTACGTCATAAAAGCCTTTCTCTCGGTCTCGTGCCGAACATACCCGCATACCAGAGTTCACGTTATGCTGGTATGTGCCACAGCTGATCGAGTCTCAATCAACACAGTAACGGCGAACATACACACTGACACGCCAGGAAAGTGATAATAATAATAACAATTGTTAGGATTTTACGTCCGAAAGCCACGATATCATTATGAGAGACGCCGTAGTGGAGGCCTCCGGAAATTTTGACCATCTGGTATTCATTAACGTGCACTGACATTGCACCGTACACGGGGCTCTCTCGTTTCGCCTCCATTGAAATGTGACCACCACGGTCGGGATCGTACCGTGACCTTCGGGTTAGCAGCGGGGCACAATAACCGCTACACCACCGCGGCAGACGCATGGAATGTGAGGGAGCTGAACACGAAACACCCCGGGAAGACGCTCGAATCCCATCCACTGCTTCACCTGGTCCGCAACGTGGACCGCGTGGATTACGCGAAAACCGAGGTCTATGCTTCCTACAATAACTCTGCCGAGAGGGCCAGGCCCCTCATCATTACCGGTTATTTCAACATTGATGTATCAAAGCCTAACAACGCGTGGTTCTTCCACTGCGTGAAAGACGGCTTGGATGTGGACAGGGCATCACAAGACCTCGTTGCCACGTCCAGGACAGGAGGCATCATAGACTATTTCTTCGTAAGAGGCATCCACGATGCCCACCAGCACGCACTTCACTACACTAAGACCCCTGTAGCCGCGATCACGAATGGTTCTGATAACAAGTCCGGTATTCACTGATCATGGTGATGATGAGCTTGTTCAAGAACTGTCAAGAACCCCTTGCACACATGCACACGGGTTCCTGAAACGTGCGTGCGTTCTCCGTTATAACGGACAAGTATAAGCATAACAACTGTACTAACAACTGACCTGTGTTCCTTTCTTCTCCTGCTCGGATTCGCGCTATCCAGTTTTGAAGTATATAAACACTACATGGTCAGCTTACAGCGTGTGGTGTTGGTGACACCCATGTTGCTGTTGGCATCATTACGCAACTGTAAACAACAGGTTATATAACACATATGCGACTCTTCAACATATGTGTGTGCGTATACCATATGCACACTTCTGTATCGTCATTCAGTAACGTTTCGATAGGTGTGAAAAATTACGCCACAGTCTACTTATCACGCACGCTTCGCATAACCTCGATTCCCATGGTGCGTATGATCTGCCATATTTGTACGTTACTCATGTCGTGACCCGACAGTCATACCCTTGAAATCCTCCGACTGTCCCATGCCAAGTTTGGTCTACACCAAGTTTAGGAGGAGATCATGAATGCACCCAGACGTAGGTGGCTAGATAGATAGATAGATAGATAGATAGATAGATAGATAGATAGATAGATAGATAGATAGATAGATAGATAGATAGATAGATAGATAGATAGATAGATAGATAGATAGATAGATAGATAGATAGATAGATAGATAGATAGATAGAAACGCTCAAAATGCTAAAGCTTCTCTAAAAATGCTTCGCAATTAAAAAGCCAGCTGTCCGTGGCGATTATCCTGCCGAGTTTCACCGTTGCTTTCTTGCATTCAGCTGATTAAACACGAAGTGCAAAGATGCGAATTTATAGGAGAAGCACAATATGGAGCGTAATGAGTCTGTGAGTGGCACCCAGGCACGCTAGAAGCCAGCATCGCAGCACGTTTGTTCTTGATCGGCAGAAAGGTTTCGCTTTTCAGGCTCGTGTGTCAGCTGGCGACGTTCCGGCGCGTCCGAGGTCGCCTGCTCGCCTCACTCTCCGTGATGCTAGTTGCGCATGCGCAAGCGAGCTGAAGCGTGACCAACCATTCGAGGAGGAGCCCTCTACCTTACCCCACTTGCGGCGGCACAAAATGTGACGTAACGGGCTCTGCTTAGCATTCCTTCCTCCAAGCGGTGCGCGATCAATACATGGACTGAGAAAAAAAAGAAGATGGCTTTCGGCTTCGAATCGTCTGCAGTGAATGCATAAGGGTGCCTGTGAGTTTATAATAGCGAACCACTTTAAGAGACTGTTGAAACGTGCACGTTTCACGATAAACGCGCCACGCCGTAGCCATGGCAACCAGCAACGCCGCAGCTGCTAGAACGCCTGGCATAACCTTATGACGTCATGCCAAGTGCGCAGTAGCGCCAACCACGCAGTTGCTATCGCTAAGCCCCGCCCAGCGGCGGTGGCACCTGGCACAACCGAGTTCCGCCGCGCTTCTGCCGCTCGATCAGATACAGCCATTTGACCCGCAACGTACGTACTCCTGAAGAAGCAGCAGCGCATCGTGAGGCGAGTCTTGTCGCTGTACGAGAGTGGCAATGCCGAGCGGATCCAGAATACGCGGTCAGGGAAAGGGAGGAGAAGAGACGACCAGAAGATACTGCCGATCACCGCGAGTGGAATGCTGCGCGTATGCGAACTCTATGTCAGGCTCCAGCCTGCCGCAAAGCCGAGTACGAGCGGCGCCGTGTTCGGCCAGCTTCGCTGTGTCTCAAGCCTTGCGCGGCCGAGTGCAAGCTTTCGTGTTTTTTAAAGACGATAGTCTTTCTTGGGGAACTTAAACGCAGAAGTTTTGGTCTGTCTGTCTGTCTGTCTGTCTGTCTGTCTTTCTGTTTGCCTGTCTGTCACCCGATTCAGCGACCTGGCCAAAGTTGAACCACTTGCTTACCGCCCACCCATCTTTAGCTGGTACGGCTGGTAATACTTGTGAACGTTGTCGATCAAAAAGTAAATATTACGCATGTGTGAGGCGCAACATCACTCGGTAAGTATTATCTGGTGTGTTCCTTTAGTAGAAAATACATAGATACGTAATTCTAAAGGCCCTAGGTTCTTAATCTGCGCTGAAAATGCGGCTCCGCTGAAAATGCCTATGCGTGGAGAGATTTGCGCATGCGCAGTAAGGGCGATCGCGCCGCACACCACCACCACCGGATTGAACTCCGCTATAAGATGCTTCACATCTAACAAAGTCACGCTTTAGTGGTCCGCACCGCGTTAGCACACTTCAAATCACCCGCCTGAAAGCGGTCTTTCTTAGGTAACTCTTGCCGTGTCCAACGTTGCCCACCTTTACTGCGCGTCGGCGTGCATTGGCTGTGTGCACTATTCGAGCATCCGGCAACATCACGTGTATGCGGCATTTTGACGAACTTTCTGTCAGAGGGACTTTCACAAGCGCGCAAAATTCACGCGGCAGTACGCGATACCGAAACTACCACTCAGACGCGACCGGGTGAGCGAAGCAGGGCACCGAGCGAAGCGCACATCGGCGAAAACTGAACCTTTTTACCGCACGCACCGTTCCACGTGGCAACACCAAAGACGTTCTTTTTTCTATGAATCAAACAGAAACGAACAAGCAGCATTTTATTACGTCACTTGATGCATGGAAGGTTCCTTTTTATTCCAGCTAGTTTGATTAGGAGTGATTAATTGTAGCCCCTTCAGACATGCATTATAATGCACTGTCTGCAAGTGGGTCAAATTTGCATGGCATGGTTCGAAGGCACTCATTATTACATTGCAAGAAAGAAAATGAAGGAATGTGTTGTTTTGTGTGAGTTTAAGTAATTAATGTTAATTCACATGTAATTAATTATTTCATTATTCTACCATCAGTCAGCTTCAATACTTGCATAAAAAGAATCAACTATTAGGCCCGAAAAGCATGCACACCTTCTTTTTTGGTTGTATTCGTTTCGAGCGGAGAAAAAAAATGCTCTTGACGTTGGTCCTGGAAGGCGGCACGTCGAACTATCGTCTAACACGGTAGTGTCTCCAGCAAAGTGATCTTCTGCAGCAATACGCAGGATATTGAAATTAAATGACCGCTAGTTGTCCAATCAGGAAGCGTGAAGGAATGTTCACACTGAGTTTCAAGCCATTTGAAGAAACACGGGGCGTGGGAGGCACCTCCAAAGTTCGCGTCCCCAAATGAGGACGCCGTGTCGCAAAGGGGTAGTCGGACTCTCTCACGTCATCGGGATCATTTCCAAATTGTCCCGCTCGTGGCGCTCATCGAGTGATACATTTAGCTTAATTTCTCAGTACGTAGGGGAGCGCTGTTGATAATTTTGCCGTTTTAGACGTTGTCGTACATTGAGCTTTCACTCTGACGTAAATTGTTATTTGCCTTTAGTGTCCCTTTAAAGGGAGATGAAGCACCCCTTGGGCTTGTTGAAAAAACACATCCTGCGGAAAGCTGACACGGCTACGAACTGCTCTGCCAAATATTACAGTCGAGCGCGCCGCGTAAAGGCCACAAGCGGAGCGCGAATTTGCCGTTTCCTCAGGCGCCCTCTTTTCAAACAGAGGCCGGCTCTCACTCTTGTCAGTGGGCGGGGCGTCTGCCAGTTCACGTCGCGGATCTGCCAGTTTACGTCGCAAGAGACATAGCATGCTTATTGGCCAATAGCCGACATAAATCAAGAGCGGTGTTTGGATGAAATGCGCTTATTCCCGTTGACACTGTGTATAATAGTTGTTATAAATAGGCTGAAATATGGAAAACCTTCGTTGCGAGTTTTCCATAAGATGACTCACTTCCGGTAGAAGCCACCTATCGTCTGCTGAACTCGGTGCGCCCGCGCATGTTTTGAGCGTAACTTAAATGTGGCCGCATGACATTTTCGGTATCGCAGTTTCTTGTGCCTCGCTTGTTTCGATTAGTCTGGTACGTCATAACTGGCCTCAAACCTTACAAAACTGGTGTGTGGCGTTGAGTTCTAACGACAAAGATTTCGTGCTGAATTGATCAGTGCGTGCACAGATTGAGTTGCAAGCAGGTTCTTAATTAACAGACCGGAGAGCGGCCCCTCGTGAACCATGAGGGTTGGATTATAGCTGAGGATTTTAACACTATTATTTTGTTGACAGGGAATGTACACGATCCTTTTACCTTTGGATAATACACTTCACGTCGAACATATTCCGAAGATGAATTCCGCGGTAAGGTCGAAGTAATACAACGTGAATTCCACTGTCAACTCACTGAGAGTACTTTTGCTTCCAGTCGTCTTCAAAAAACAACCATCGGCCTGTGTTTAAGCTACATAATTTCTGGAGCGTCATGCAGGCCGAAGTGAACACCTTCGGCTCCGAATTCTTCGGTTCGTCGTGTCGTGCCGTTATAAAAAAATCGGCAGATCCCACGTACCGTGGGAGTCGATGTTATGCGAAGCATGCGGCGGATAGGTAACTGTCGCGTAACTTTTTTTACTGAGCGACCCGTGACAAAATGACGCTAAAGACTTGTATATAATTTATACGCACACATATATATGTTGCGGAACTGCATATGTGTTATATAAGCAGTTGTTTACGGTTGGGTAACGCTGCCAATGACAACGTGGGTATTACCAACACCAGAAGCGGTAAGCTAATATGTAGTGCTTATACGTGTCCCGAGAACACACGCGCGTTTCACGAACCCGTGTGCATGTGTGCAAGAAGTTCTTGACAGTTCTTGAACAAGGGCATCATCACCCTGATCAGTGAGCACTAGCAGCTTGTCATGACTTGTTACAGGATCCGGTCGTGATCGTGGTGAAGAGGGGTCCATGTGTATTGAAGTATGTGGTATAGTAGAGCTGTTGGAATTCGTGGATGCCTTGGTCATTTCGTCGACAAATTGTCTGACGACAGAGCTGGCGACATGTCAAAACCTAAAGCCACCTTTCGCGTTGGTGAGGCATAGGCTGTCGAGGCTGGTAGGCCTGGATAGTGCTTCGTAGACCAACATCAGTGGATGGTGTTTTTCCTATTCGTAGACTACCTGGGCGTATGTGGCCTACGTAGCCTAGTCTACAAATGGCTGTCAATCAATCTGACATTATCCTCGGTCAGCATGAGGCCATTGCCCAGCATCTTAAGAAATGAAGAGGACACTTCATCGTTCTGGTGGACGAAGTGCACTTTACGATGCGGTGATGTGGATATCATATGTAACTTTCGTTAATATATTCCTCCGGGGTCGAGCAATGCTTCAATATAGCTTGCTGAATCATAGGAATACAAACGTAGTGTTTATTAGACTGCTATAAAATCGGAGCCAACACTGGAACTACAGACGTCAATCTGATATGACGCCCGTATCGTAGGAGTACACATCGTAGGAGTATCATGTAGTGTTTATTGCTTTCTTGTAAAATTAGATAGCCAGCACCACAACCACAATGGACGTTGCACCGATATTACGCCTGCGTAGGCTGTTTTTCCAAACCCATTTGTAGACCTGGCGTGGCTCAGTGGTAGAATACCTGATTGCCACGCAGAATGCTTGGGTTCGATTCCTGCTGAGATCCTAATTTTCATTATTTCCATTCGTTGAGTCAACGCTGCCGATGTTGGTTTTACTTAACTCTCTAGCATTTAAGTTACCAATGTCTGTTCTCGCCGTTCCTGGGTAGACAAACTGTCAATCACCTGTGGCGCATACCCGTACACCGCGGCCCGTGGTAAACGGGTATGTGCCACACGTGTCCAGTGGAAAGGGTTTGACGACGTACGCGACAGGATTTTAACACTCTTTTTGTCATGACCCGGCAATCATATTCCTCAAATCCTCTTAGCCTCCCATGCAAATTTTGGTCTACACCAAGTTAAGGAGGCGATCATGAGAGCACCCAGACTTAGGCGGCTAGATAGATAGATAGATAGATAGATAGATAGATACGTAGATAGAAACGCTCAAAGTGCCAGAGGTTCGCTAAGAAATGCTTCGCATTTAAAAGATAAACGTGTGCCCACTTGAGTGCTTCCCCATATATCGACAATGCTTCGCTCGCCCAAAATTTGTGGATACTAGCGTGAAAAAGGTATCTTCAGTTGGCCGAACGTATCTGCTTTTCATGGGCGTATGCTGTGGAACAAGTTTAGTAATTTCTGCCGCGAGCTGCACGCGTCCAGTGGCAGCAGCGTGTTCTGAGCCATCTCAGAACACGCTGCTCTATTGTAAGACCGCCTGTGTTTGCATTGTAGGGGTCTGGGCGAGACGCCGCGCAGAACCCCTCAGAGACGAGGACGAGACGCTGAGCACGGCCGCTCATCTCCCCGTGCCCTGATGATGAACGAACTTTATTTAATTAGCAGAAAGATGCCCCTCCCCCTTTCAGAAGGGGGGACCCAACCTAGACGTCGGCCATGATCCCGTGGGCCCTGGCAGCGTCTTCGGCCTGCCGCACTAAGCGTGCTTGTAATTGTGAGTCGGAGCTGAGGAGCGCGGCCTTCCACCCACGCTCGTCTGGGAATTCGGCCCTTATGGGAGCCTCCGGCACGCCCAGAGCATGTGGCTCAAGTCCGCCCTATTATTGCAAAATTTACACTTGTCCGAATAAAGTTCCGGCGCGCAGCGGTTCATCGTTACCGGACTAGGGAACGTATGTGTCTGAAGTAGGCGCCACGCCACCGCCTGTCCTTTGTTCAATGACGCGTGTGCTGGAGGATAAATTTTCCTGCTGAGCCGATAATGCTGCGTGATTTCTCTGTAACTGGTCATCCTTTCAAATCGCTCATCTTCCTCCCAGTTCAACACGGCAATCCAGAGGCTCGGTCTGTGAGTCCTCGAGCTGCCTGGTGTACAGCCTCATTGCCGGGCAAGGAGGAGTGAGCTGGCGCCCAGATAATATCGATTGTTCGCTGGTCTTTGTGTTCAGCCAATATTCTTAGTGCGATTTTTGATATCCGCCCTCGTGCAAAGTTTCTCACTGCCGTCTGCGAATCGCTGATGACTACTGTAGTTGAGGTGGCTGTATGGCCAGTGCAATGGCTGCTTCCTCCGCCTCTTCTGCGAAGCTCGTTCTTACCGAACCGCTCACCTTATGATGTCCTTTGTAGTCCACTACTGCTACAGTCATGTTGTCATTTCTTTTGTATTTGGCCGCGTCGACGTACGTTGTGCAACACGTCTTTATCATTCCAAGACTCGGCCGCGACTCACTGTCAACGGCCACTGAGCGCGAGCCGTGAGCGTGTCCGTATCCATCGTTCTCTTCTACCGTCGGCGCGCTCGTGGCTGCCGCTCCCATAGCATATAAACGTTACACATGCAGACGCCATAGTTACAAGAATATTGTAACGCGCCTACATTAGGTGCATTTAAAGCGCGCCTACTGTCGCGAGCTGCACGCAGGGGCAACTACGCCTCCTGAGCAGCTGCATGATAATCTACTTCCGCAATGAGCACTCATTTGCAATTCGCGCTTTAGCGTGGCATACAGTGGTTCTCTGTAACTGATATTTTGTATTTAGTTGCTTTCATACTCGTAGACTACCTCCTATCTTACTAATTAACCGTCATTGTTAAGCATCACACCACCTCTTGAAAGCGAATGCCAAAAGCGTGCTCCGATATCAAGCGAATCTAGTAACGTTGGTCAAGCACAACATCCACAAATTTACCAGTGACATGTCTCCCAACAAATAAAAAAGTTAATGCAATTGCACTTCACCATTGTGAACGTCCATGTGCACTTGGCCTTTCCCGTGCGCAGGTGACGCAGAACGAATTAAAAAAATATGTATTACAGTCCTCCTCAATGAAACAGGTGTTGTCCAGAAAATAATGGTTCGCTTGAATTGCTAGTATACTATATTCACAGCAATAGACAGGTTGGCTTGTTCACAATTCAGAATGTTACATACATAACACAGAAACACGAGGACTATAGCAAATAGGTACAAAACAAGAAAAACTCGGTCATATGTGCACTTCCTCGTCCACCTGCACATTACGTTGAAGTTCACTTATACAACAGGCACCTTCAATTATGCTACGATTAATGAAATATCACCCAACCTATATTAGAACACAGTGATGACTTGTTGCCTAACTGCCTGTCACCTATTTCTCTTCCACAATGTGTTCTAATGTGTAAATCATCTGTTCTACTTGTTTGGTAATAAAACAAAGGCCGTTACATTGAGCGAGCAGTGTTTCGCCAATTTGTATTGCATGCAGAAGTTCATTTCTTCCATTTGCATGCACAACAAATAGTCATACCTCAACTGATACAAGAAACAATGTTTGCACAATTTCATTGGAATCAAAACAGATGCAGTCCTCATTTCAGTGTAAGCATATGTATATTTCCATTTTTGTGTACAGAACCTGCACCAATACTGAACACATGGAACAACATATACAGTACAGCCCAAGCACTATATGCAATTCACAGCAGTAAAGCAACATGAAAGTAGTGTGTAAAACCTCCTCATAATGCATATTGATATGCGCACTTCACAGTGCCAGTATCTAAGCACAATCCAAAAAATGGGATGCACAATAGAATTGGTGTCGGCCTACGCATGAAGGCAACTAAATTAGTACAATTAGCTTACTTTTGAGAAATATGCAACCATGCAGATAGGCATGTTCTAGTATTGTTATCGCATTAGTTTCACTATGGTATCAATATATGTCGCACATGATCATACAGTTGAGTTTCCTGCAGAAAAGTCTGGAAGTGATTGTAGATCCACTTACCACAATTTATAAAAGCATTCAGCAATGCCCACAAAATGACAACGCGGCCTTCATATATTGATGCATATATTTGCTCAGAGATATCTGAAAACTAACGTAAATTTCTGGAATTATGCTTGGGAACTTCTCGGCGTTATTACATGACTACAAGGTACCAATACTTCTATTATGCATAATTAGTACATCTATGTTTTTAGTACATCCATGCCAGCTAGTGCCATGTGCAACTTAAAGTTCTTCATATTTAATTCCTCACTTGATGGCTTATGCATAATTACCACATTGAAAATTAAGCCCAGCATTATGACTTCAAGAAGAACTTGAAATTAGGCAATAATGTGCCCAAAATTAAAAAATTCCTATAAATAGTGGTTGCGGGCTTGGCACATTGGATCCAAGGACTTAATATGCCGTGAGGTTGAATAAAATTTGACCACACACTTATAGAGACTGTAAAGCAGTCAAGACTTAAGTTAATAGTAAAAGAAAGCGGGAAAACAAAACCACAACACACGTAGAAATGAATGGGACAGGACGACACAGTACTAGCAACTGAAGTTTAACACGTGCTTGGCTTTTTTAGACATGTTTTTACTCTTTCTGCGACTGCGTGATTCTTTAATTCTGTAGTTGTTTCATACAGTGTGTTTATATCTTTCTGCGGTTTGCATTAAACTTCAGTTGCTAGTAGCGCATCATCCTGTGCCTTTCATTCTCATTTCTCTGTGCTGTGGGGATTTTTTTCGCACTTTCTTTAACTATGAACACACATCAACTCGCCCAACTGTCCATTTTAGGATAAAGCTTGCTGAAGAAAGCCGGTTCCACTAAGTGTCATTTTGAACAATGCGAAATTTTTAATTGCACATGCTACTGGAAAGGTTGCACGCAGTATCATGCATAACACTCTGCATCAATCCCTGTGTTTGCCCAAATGCTGTAAGATGTAAGAAATGTTCGAGATAGTGTACAGTGAGGCACAGTGGAGTGTTCCAACAATACGCACTTTCGTACACAAGCAGTGGGCGAGCAACTGTTGCTGCTTTGTCGGAAATGTCTTCCAGAAAATGATACAAAAAAGATGTTTATTAAGCTTTCTGTGTCCATAAAAATGAATTTCTGCCAAGGACTCACACTTCACTATACTTATTGCAGACCTTTTAACAAAACATTAAACAAATGCAAAATTGTGAGGCTGCTACGTAGTTCCTTGTCAACTTTTCAGGTACACAGGGCGAAAAATACACGAAGGTAAAGAAATGCGAAGCAACACCGGAAGTGATACTCTTGTCCTGTGTACCACCATTCGGGTAGATTTCGATGTCAGTCAAGTTAGCATTATAGTGTAAAGGGGTGTGAATGTTAGTGAGGTTCACTTCGTGTTTAAACACGTTGGACACTAGATTCTTTATCAGCCACAGCTGATCTGTTTAGGACTGAATATTGGGCAACTTGGTATTGATTTAAGGCAAAAATTAACAGCATACTTGTAATGAGGACAAAAGAAGACCTGGAGACAATGCCAACATTTTCACCTTGTCAGAAATTGTGTCAACAGTGAGAATACTGTGAACAGATAATAAACACTATGCCAACATAATTGAAAACAGAAAAAATTCGGCAGATCCCACGTACCGTGGGAATCGATGTTATGAGAAGCATGCGCAGTAAGGTGACTGTGTAGCAATTGTTCACATCGAGCGAAACGTTACGGAATGACGCTAGAGAAATGTGCAAATGGTATACGCACACACATATTTTGAAGAGTCGCAGATGTGTTATATAACCAGTTGTTTACAGTTGCTTAACAATACAAACAGCAACATAGGTGTCACCAACACCAGACGCAGTAAGCTGATGTGTAGTGCTTATAATTTTCAATACTGGAAAGCGCGAATTCGAATAGGACAGTGAAGGAAAACAGATACACAGGACAGGCGCTGCTCACAGCTAAGTTTTATTCAGAAAAGTTTCCATAGATATATATGCACAGTCGAGCGGTACGCGCAGACGCACTGTACGTAAGTTACAGTCAGAGTTACAGTTGTTAGAGTTGCGTTACAGTTGTTATACTTATCCGTTATGACGGAGAACGCACGCACGTTTCACGAACCCGTGCGCGTGTGTGGAGGGGGTTCTTGGCGGTTCTTTAATAATGTCGTCATCACCGTGATTAGTGAGCACCAGCATATGGACAGGACTTGTTATCGGATCCGTTCGTGATGGCGGCTACCAACGGCCTAAGTGTATTGAAGTGCGACCTGGTGGAAACCGCGGATGGCTTTTAAGAAGAAATTATCTATGATGCCTCCTGTCCGGGACGAAGCACCAAGGTCTTGTGATTTCCTGTCCGCATCCATGCCGTCTAAGAACTAGGCGTTGGTGGGCTTTGATAAATGCACGTAGTCCACGTTGTGGTCCACGTGGACGAGTGAATGGTAGCCCAGCGTCTTCCAGGGGTGCTCTGTCTTCAGCTCCCAAACTTTCCTTGCGTCGGCCACTGTGGTGTAGTGGTTACGATGCTCGGCTGCTGACCCGAAGGTCGCGGGTTCGATCCCAGCCGGAGTGGTCCGATTTGGATGGAGACGAAATGCCAGAGGCCCGTGTATTGCGAGATGTCAGTGCACGTTACAGAATACCAGATGGTCAAAATTTCCGGAGTTCGTCACTACGGCGTCCCTCATAATCATATCGTGTTTTCGGGGCATGAAACCCCAATATTCACATTATCACTTTCCTTGCGTATCAATGTCTATGTTCGCGGTTACAGCGTTGATTGAGAGTGTCACCTGTGGCACATACCCGCATAACATGAACACTGGTATGCGGATATGTGCCGCACGGGACTGAGGGAAAGGGTTTCATGACGTACGCGACAGGTATTTTGCGTTGTTCGTGTCATCACCAGTGAATCGTGTTCGTCATGCACTCATCCTATGCTATGCAAATTTTGGTATGTTACAACCTATGGAGACGACCGGGGGAGCGCCCGGACGTAGGCGGCTAGATAGATAGATAGACAGATACGTAGATAGAAACGCCCAATGTGCCTGAGGTTCGCTAAGAAATGCTTCGCATTTAATAACGAGAGGGAAGAAACAAGGTGGTTCAACAGGTTCAACTGGCTTATATCAATGTGATTAAAATAGCCTTGCATAACTAATACATCTCCTAAAGGCTATAAATATGCATATGTAACCCTGGCAAGCGACTACTGAAGTGACAATACCATAAGATGCATGCTCTTCACAACAAACACTGTCACTTAGCGGATGTCTGTTACATCATATGGCCATTATTATGTTTCAGCTTATGGTCATAATTATGTGACGATTATGCCACATGTCAACGCGCACACATTGACATCGAGATGGAAGATCAAGACAAGCAAATCACGCATGAAAACAGCATAAACAGAAAACAAATTTGGCCTCAATGCACATTTCATTACATAACAGCGTGATAATAGCGGCTTTTTTTTCCTTTCGTGTATACTCCTTGCAAGCACTCTGCTTCATTTATGCTTTATCGCAAGGAAGGAGATTATGCTGTACAAACATCTTTTTTCAAGGCGCACTCGCGCATTGATTAGCTGGCCGTGCGAAGCATGTCCTATATTCACGGGAGTTTCTAAACACGCATTACACATCGTCCCGATGTGAGCCTAATGACTGTTCTTTTTTTTTCGATTTTTCACTGCACTTTTCACTCGACACAATGTACAGGAGTATACCTTCAGCTGCCCGAGCGACGATAAGGACGCGAGAACAGAGGAAACATTAGTATTACTTAGCATTGTGTTCCCGATCGTACCGCGAACGCAGCGTGCACATCATCTGCTTGGTAATATACACAGCGGCACTGTGTATACACACGCGGGACAGTGTCACACCATATCCCACCCGCAGGAAGACCCGCAGTAAGGCATATTGCACTGTCGTCAAACCACGCATTTCACGTCCAGCGGCAAAGAGCAGGCACAACACGCGCACACACGGCCGTCACAGCTGCGCAGTTCACAAGGCGAAGGTAATCCCATGACGGCATTGCTTGGGCATCCCGCACGCTGCTGGGGCCAGCCTAAAACGACTCTCTTCTCGCGTTTCTTCCTTTTTGCTTTTTCCCCTTCACACGCGCATACGTCGCGACGCTTTTTCAAACCTCGCTTGTATTCCGACGCGTCTGATTGTCTGATTTCCTCGTTCTCGCCCACGGGCAGGCGGGCTGCAGCCGTCCGAAGGTCGAAGGGCATTTTATCTCGTTTCCTCCCGTTCACAGCGGCCGCTTAAAAAGAATCGCGTTTTCTTTTTTTTTTTTTTGCTTTTGCGTCGCGTTTTCTCCGTACGGGATTTTATTCAGTGCGTTGAGGCAAGCCGCCTTGGCAAGTCCGTTATCTAAAAGCGTATACTGAGTGTACATACATGCCGTGCCAATCGGCTACATCGAGGGGGCTTGCCGGCTTTTCCTTTCAGTTTAATTTTAGTTTTATGGAAAAAGGGGACCATGAGGCGATGCGAAGCCGGAGCACTTGCACGATCGCTTTCCGTTGGCGTTCGTTTGGCATGCTACCGACCTCGCGTCGTGGAACGCGAAGAGGGACGCTACGCGCGTCGTATCTTCCATCTAGCCTGGCCGTTAATTCTCACAGGGCGAGCGGGGAACGCGGTCGACAGGCGGGCGAGAGGGGGGCAGCGTAGGAGAGGAGAGAGAAGGGGAGGGGAGGCGCATGCGCTCGAGCTCATCGCGGCGTTGCGCAGGAGAGAATTTCGGCATGTCTAGCCCGCGTTTCAGAGGAAGAGTAGAAAGGGGGAGGGGAGAGGGGTATGGGAGACGGGGAGGGGAGAGGGAAAGTGGAGAGGGAAAGTGCAGAGGGAAAGTGGAGAGGAGAGTGGGAGGGAAAGGGGCGAGGGAAAGTGGGGAGGGGAAGGGGAGAGGGAAAGTGGAAGGGAGGGGAAGGGGAGAGGGAAGGTGGAAGGGAGGGGAGAGGGTGAGTGGAGAGGAGGTGTGTGGAGAGGGTATGCGCATGCGCAGTAAGGGTGGTCACGCCGCACACCATCACCACCACCACCGCCGGATTGAGCTCGACCTTAAGATACTTCGCATCTAAAAACGACATAAGCGGAGTCACGAAGCGAAGTAACGACAGTACCAATGTGAAGTATCAATATCAATGCGACATAAGCGAACTAACGACAGTATCAATGCAAATAGATCGCATCAGTGCTTACAACCCAGACGCGCCGCGAGAAGCAGCCGACCAGAACTATTAGTTTCCAGCAGCCGCCGTCAACACCGCCAGTTACGCGGAATAGAAACCACACAACATTGAAGCGAGGTGACGTAAGGCACTGGGCGGGGCTCCTCGAACGGCGCTGTCCTCTCCTGCGGAATGAAGCGAGTTGAGAGGGAGTTGAGAGGGTAAATATTGCGATCGCTATATCTCCGATCCTTCTTTAGCTTTTCGAAAAATTCTTTCGGCATTATATTTGTGGGAAGGCTCCGACACATTCCAGGGTGTTTTTACGCCAAGCCCGAGCAGTGGTACATGACCCCTTTAACAGCCCACTCCTCTAGCGTACGCTGTGACTGGCAGCATGTTCAGCGCAAGCCTGGCCCTTATTCAAAGGGGTGAAGCGCAGCTAGCAAGTACTACAAAAAATCTAGCTACTTTTAGAATAAATTGGCAGAATATGGAATGTGGAAAAATATGGTTTTCATACGGAACAGGGTTTCCGTATGAAAATAACTTTTATTGCCGTGAGCAAGAAATGCGGCGACGAACTTATAAAAAGCCACGCATTTAAAATGCAACAAGAGCATAGCGTTTGCTAAAATGACAGTATTTCTGTAGGTTGGAAATACTGCTCTATTTCACTTAGTATAACTAGACAGTTTAATTTAAACTAGAAATACTGATGCATGTAGGGCATTTTGTGACATTTATAGGGTAATTACAATGATTTATTCCTTCACATGCTAATCAAAAGCAGTAATTTTCTTCAATATTTCAATATATTACTCCACACTACTGTTGCGGATAGGAATTAGCATGCGGGCTGGGAATGCTTCACTATTCCGAAAAAGTTTCTTCACTCTGCGTCTCCCTGTCGCCATCTGTGTAGCCGAAGCAGTGCTTTCTTCGGTTATATAATCTACAGTGCTTCCAAGGTCGATATTTTCGGAAAAATCGTTCGTGCGGTCTGTATCGACGCTACCTTCTTCAGTGTTTCCAGAATGCACGGTAGAATATAATCTAACTTTTGCCAGGCTTCGATTTCTAAACTTGTGATATAACTGCGTCCGCGTTGCGTCGCTTAAATCTACTGCCACAATACCTCCAATTGCGAGAATACCGAGTATGGTGATAATCACGTTGCACGCACGCATTGCATTGAACCGTGGTCGGCGTGGCAGGCTGTTGTCGACGCTGTCCTCACGGTCTACATTGGTGACTCTCTGGGAGTGCGGTGGGAAATCATGGCGTGAAAGTCGGGAGGCAGTGGAGGACGGTGAAAGCGGAGCCACATTGCGTCCTAAACAAGCACGCGGTGGCAGGGCTGGCGGCGGGCAGGGACCATGAACTGGCGCAGAGATGCTAGGCCGCACGCTTCGCATTCCGCGAGATGGCTGTTCTTGCACGGCGCGTCGGAGAGAACGCAAAGAAACGCTGCTCGAAATTCGCTGGAGTCTCCTCACAGTTGGAATATGTGGTGCCACAAGAGACACTAGTGTTGATGATGATGATTCTCCTGAAACATTTGGGATCAACCCACTTAGGGGAACGCACAATCATAGGGAGAAAATAGACATATCGATAGGTTACACAAGCATGATATACATCAAAATGAACAGCTTTCTCCTATAACCTCAATATTCATGCTCTCCACAAAATAATATATAACTCAGCGCGAACAAGGAAGACCTGTTGTCTCTAATTGAAAAAGTAAGCCACCGTACAGCTCTAACCAGGTAAATGGAAGAGCGTGCAACACAAGATCTTGGAACTGCGAGGCTGCGGATCACACTTCCGAAAACCAACAAAAGCACTGCTACGATACCGAAGGCTGACGAACGTCTGCGACAACAAGCAACGTCAGGAGCAGCACTGTGGTCTTTCTTATTGCGGCCAAGGTGTTCATGATCGAGCCTTTCATGTCCGCGATGCGTGGTAAGGCTTGTGGGCATCATAAATGGGTATGCGCCAGACATTCGGTAAATCGCACTACTCACCAGTGCTCCACTAAAAATGAAGGCAACATTTAGCCCAGCAAACGGGTGCATGCCACAGAAATCTGTGAGACCTATCAAAAAACTATCATCATCATAAAGGCATATGTCCACAGAACTGTAGTCAATCCCACTACACACAACTTGCCCTAATAGGAAGGAGGCAACATCCCAACAAATGGCTCGCGTGTTACCACAGTGACTGCGCATGGTGCATCAATACCAACTTCCTTCACTCCCGCCGTAAGACCTCCGAGTCCTGCATGGTGCCTCACTCAACCAAATATCAACATTACAGTACCTGGCGTCCAGAAAAAAAATCACACCATATCCACGTGGTGAATGATGATGAGTGGGGCGAAGCTCCGGAGGAAATCATCGGTAAACCGTCAATCTTCCGTGTAACGCCCCATCAATCATCATATAAAGAGTGAGAAACACTGTGTGTATATTCAAACATCAAACTTTTATTTTTCTTAATTAGATGATGCTTGGCTTGCGTTGTCCCTTCATTATCACGGCTTTATGGTCCGTGAAATGAAGAAATAGCGGTTCCTGTATACGGGTTGCAATTGGAAATTTGAAAATACCAGGTCTATACACGTCCCTCGGATGGTCGTTGGTTTCATATGATCAAAGGACGTGCACGTGAGAGCATATTTGGCTGTCATATGTTGTATTAACCACTCATTGTTATTTTCGGTAATATCGACATTCAGGTCACCAACTAACACAAATGGTCTATTCTTCTACTTGTCATAATTGCACAATGCTTGTTAATGAATGTCTTGATATTCCCACTCGACAAATTGGGTGCAAGGTACATGGTCATGATGATGCATCCATCAAAATCGATGGCAGCATATTCACCGTTGTGGCTCTGTGTCGTTGGTAGTAGTTTCAGAGCTTGTGCCTTTTCTGTTTGTTTAACGTATACGGCCACACCACCTGCAGGACGCTCTGCATCATCGATGCACACGACTGGAACGTATCCCTTGATATACGGTCTTTTGGCGTTCCATGTCTCGGTAAGACAGAGAAGGTCCACCGCAGTAAGCATGGGGTTCCGTTCCACATCGTCTACGTGGGCATGCAAAGTTCCAACGAAAGCAATTTGCTTCGAGCCATTTCATTTACATTCCTCCTGGCTTCTTCTACCTGTTCTTCTAGCCTCTTCTTTTCCGCCTTCTCCAGCCAATTCCCTTGGTTCCTTTGGAACTATACTAAAACTAGCACCATCTAGCGATATTATATGCAATTATATTATGGGGGCGCTCGGCGGCTGTGAGCGCATAGAAAACAACGACGATCGCGTGTGCGCTCGTACGTGTCACGCGGCAGCCGCTGGCAAAAGTGTACAGAAGGAGACCATCGACGTATGGACGAATGAGAATGTTTAAAAGAAGAGGGACAACGCCGCTCGACATTGATGTTTCGATACGACTTCGCGTTGCCGCGACGCCTCGAGATCCGCCGCTTGACGTTGTCGCTTTGATTCGGCTTCCAGAGCCTGGAGTTGAGGATCCGCTTGCCGCTGTTTACGTTTCATTTCGGCTTCGCGAGCGCGAAGTTCGGGATCGCCACGTCGCCGCTCCCGTTTAGCGCCAGCGGCCCGAGCGGCCCGAGCGCGGTGCTGCACAAAAGAGAGAACGAGGCGCGCGCGCTCCGTCGCTTTCATACCGTGGAACTACCGTGGCACCACCGCCGGAGTATGCAGCTGTCACACCACTAGAGTTACTGTATATGCTACCTTTAGGTAGCAGAGTTGCGCATCTGTCTTCCAACGCCGCTAGCAACCATGCATTGCGGAGAAGTTGCCGCTTGGGCCAATTTTTTTTATTTCTCGACGCCGCCGCTGCAGCGAACTGAATTAACACTAACCATCGACTGCCAATGTTTATCGTCGGTCTTCGACACGCCAGACAGGTTAATCGGCGTCATGGTAGGCATGTCGCCTGCACAAACGGAGTGCTACTTCAACGCATAGCTGTGGTTGCTAGCCGGACCTATGCGCAACTCTGCTACCTAAAGGTAGCATATACAGTGACTCTATCACACCACCTGTCGTGCGCGCCGCTCCGTAGAGTAGAGGATTTCTACTAGAGAGAGAGGGGGAGCATATAAGAGGAGAGAGAGGGGGAGGGGACACGCATGCGCAGTGGGGTTGGGTGCCGCGGGACGCGAGAGTGAGGGACAAAGCGCCTGCCATAAGCTGCTTCGCATCTAAAACAGATTGTCGTCACGGACACTTAGGCAGCTCACCTTACTTCTCTTGCACGATAAGTACCAACACTTCATACTGATTTACACTGACGGATCCGTCCTGCTGAACAGCTGTCGGAGCAATCGTGATACCAAGGTTGGTTACGACTAATAAATTCAAGATATCTAACGCAACAACATCGACGGCATCAGAACTGGCAGCCTTTCGTACCACATTAGAATTCGTCATTGACTAACCGAGACACAAGTGGACTATTTGCTGCGACTCGAAGTCGGCACTGCTGTCTCTACTATACGGACCGCACAAACAGCTGGTACTAGAGATAGCAGAGGTCGTAACATCAAAACACTTTTCACTGGTTACCCAGTCACTGCGGAATCGTCGGCAGTAAACGGGACGATCAAGGTGGCCGCTCACCCATGCAGAAGATCATGAACTACTCCTACCACTCGCTAGGACTGACGCTGCACGGAAGCTCCAGTTGCTTGCACGTCCACGCGTCACATCATAATGGAATGAGCCGCGCTTCAAGAATGCCCGATTGCAGTCACTTGACCCTACCTTAAATCTTCAAGTCCCATCCAGGCTTCACCGAGTAGACGCTACCCTTCTGTGTAGCCTGTGGTTGGGCGTTGCGTTCACCAACGCATATGCTTTCAGCATTGGGATGGCCGACACTGCAGCTTTTGACCACGGTGGCAATGAAGTAACAATTCGACATATCTTTTGCGACTGCCCACAGTATAGTGCACAAAGACTATCCCTTTGCAACGCGCTCAACAAGTTGGATGACCAACGTTTCTCGGTGGAAAAAATTTTACACCACCGACAGGACGCAACGTCGCAGAAGAAGGTCCAGCATGCATTACTGCGCTTCTCGCGATAGACCAGCTTTTGTTAACGACTGTAACAAGAACGCCCTTCGTGTGTCTGTTTTACAGCGAAAGCTGTTATGAGATCATTTCACCGGCCGTTTTTGGCGCCGTAGTTGTCCGCCGCCGCCGCCGCCGCCGGTGTCCGTAAGCAGTATCGCTCGAAATAAGAAAAAAAAACGAAATAAGAAAAAAATTTCAGGATGGAACGAGGTTCGAACCTGGGCCCTCTGCGTGGGAGCCCCGTATTCAACCTCTGAGCCATGCCGGTGCTTCAAACAGCTTTGCAAAAAGGTCCTATACAGGCTTCATGTCGGGAAGGAACCACATTAGCATATGCAATATAGCCTGGTAGAAGAGTAAAATAAGCACCAAGCGTCGCACAACCCGAATTCTGTAACCAGGCGTCACACAATGTGAATTGCGCAACGAGTAGGTTGTTGAATGCTTTCAACCCATTACAAAGGGCTCTGCCATAATTCTTCGTCGTCATCAGGCACAGCATCAACAAAGAGCGCATAATGCCTTACATGCGTTTAGCAGGTACCAACGCTCTCCGTAGAATGACGAAAAATGGCACAGTGCCTGCTGCCCTACTTCTCAAAAATTACAATGATTTATAGCGTAGTGGGTTCCTCGCAAGTGCACTTGTATTGGTTGCCAAGGAAGCCCATAAGCGCATGATCACCTTCCTCGGGGTCTCAGTAAAATTACAATGATTTATAGCATAGTGGGTTCCTCGCAAGTGCCAAGGAAGTCCATAAGCGCATGATTCATTTCCTCGGGGTCTCAGTAAAGTTCTTCGTCCCCCCCCCCGTGTCTCTCCCACGTCAACGTATGTTATACAGCATGACAGGAGAGGGAAATAGCGACCGGGCGTCACCAAATGCAAATTACACAAGTGGTGGGCCGTTCAAAGATTCCAACCTATTACAAATGGCGGAGCCATAATTCTTCATCGTCATCAGTCGTCGCGTCAACAAAGTGCACATAATGCCTTACAGTCGTGTAGCTGGTGCCTCGCTTCTCCGCAGAATGACGAATGCCGGGTGCTTCCCAACTTCACAAAAATTGTGATTTATGGCGTAGTCTGTACCTTTCTAGTGTACTTGTATTTTAGCCCCAAGAGAGCTTAACGGGCTCTAGAAACGCCGCTCTTCCAGCTTTCGCTGTGACTGTGCTGCGGTTTCAGCGCAGGCCTGGCGTTTTGTCCTCTTAACAGTGTAGCTGTTGAGCAAGTCGTTCATTGTGAGTCGATCGCACAAAACATCATCATCTTAACGGGTGTGCCATTATGCGGTTACCTGAGAACGAGTAGAGAAAGAAAGAAAGAAAGGAACAAACAGAGAGACGCACAGAAATATATAAAGAAAGAAAAAGCCAAAAATTGTTGGCGATGAAAAATTCTTCAAGAGGTGGGATTCGAACTCACGTACCCCTCGATACAAAGGCGAGCGTCCTAACCACTCGGCTATGCAGGCAGGCTAGCACAGCATAGCAAAGCCTTCTATAGTATAGAGTAGCAAGGTGTCGGAAAGGGAAGTGAGCGTGAGGAGGAGAGATGTGACGGTGAGCGCAAGGTAAAGCAGGAAGGGAAATAGTACAGCGTAGCACAGAAAAATTCAGAAAGAGAGAAATAGAGAGACAGAAATGCAGAAAGAAAAATATAGACAGAGAACATGAACGAAAGAGAGAGCAAATAACGAGCGAAAAAAAGATGGAAAGAAAGAATAAACAAGCATCGTGTCGTCTAGCGACCAGATACCGCACCACCTGGCCAATCCGCGCATGCCCAACAGCTAAGCCATGCCCAACGACGGAGACATCGAGCGCAACCTCCGCTCTATAGTGCATTGCCTTGCTGCGTACTCCCGTGGAGGAAGCCGCGCATCTAGAAGGTAGATCTGTCAGTTGACGGGGAGGACGAGCGGCGACAGGTCCGCGATTCGCTGTTTCATGCCTTGCGCAACTTAGTGCAAACTCTGCGCAATTTTTTTGTCTTGTGTATCTGTATGTGTGTTTCTCTTTCTCTCGACACCCGTTTGCTTGCTAATATCTGGTTAACCTCCCGGCCTTTCTCTTCATCTTTCTATCCCTCTCGCCACAGTCACACCACTGTCGCGGGACATTTAGTGGTTATAAAAGGTGGTGGATATAGCACCCCCTCAAAGCTTAATAAAGAGTGTTTAATAAAGAGCAGTGATACAACATATCTGAAATACTTGCAAAACATAGAAATGCCAAAGGGAATGCCACCAGCGTCGCTGTTGTACCGGTGTCCGCGAAGCGGAGCTACTTGAATTTCTGTTCTGCTTTCAAACTTTCCATCCCCTTCTTCTTTCCACGTGCAGTACAGCCAAGAGGGCTCAGCTCTGCTAAACCACGATGTCAATTTAACAGCTATGCTGTTTAAGCTAGCCGTCACTTGTGTGTGCGGCCTATGAGAAAGCCATCGTCATGAACGGGCATGTCCCACAGAAATGAGGCGAATCGCACTAATGACCACTGTTTCACTAAGAGAGAGAGAAAGCTATAGAAAGAATGAGAGAGAAAATGGAGAAATCTAATGGGAATAAAGACATAAAATGATGTCAAGGTATAGGAAGAGAAACGCAGAAAGCGATAGAGACAGAAGAAATAGAAAGAACAAGAAAAGAGAAAACGCAGAGAGCAAGAAAGGGAATATAGAGAAATAAAGAAAAAAGAGCGAGAAAGAAAGCTAAGAAAGGCAGAAATAGAAAAATGTACAACATAGAGATACAAGAAACAAAGAGAAAGAGAAGGAACAAAGATATAAATGATGAGAAACAAGGAAGGAGACCCAGCTGCGATCTTCCTTCAAGCTTGCAACAAGCCGGAAGCAGCCAGATTAGATTTTAGAATTGTCCAGTTTCAAGCTCTGCGCGACTTAGAGCAAACTTCGTCATTTTCTTTCCTCGCCTTCTGTCCGATTTTTATAAATGTATTCATAAAATTGATAAATACTTTCAAGGAGAGAAGGAAAAAAAATAAAATTACGCCGCCTCGCACTAGTGGTGGCAAGCGTGAAGGAAGTGTGGAGCTGGCAAGCCTTGTTTGTTTCTCCTTGGTTTTCTCTTTCTTTCCTCCTAACTTTCTTTCTCTTTCTGTTTTCCAGTTTCTCTATCTCTTTTTTTTATTTTAATTCTGTCTATTTTTCCTGCCATCTTTTTATGTCTCTGTCTTTGTACTGCTCGCGCGCTTCCTCTATTTTAATATTTTTCTACGTGGTTTTTCTTGAGTTACGCCAAGCGACGACAGCACACGACAGCGAAAGTGGACCTGGCAGCCACCTTTCCAAGATCCTCTTTGCAGAGCAATGCGAGATTCTAAGCCTGTTGGCCCCTAAATCGCTCCATGCCTGAAATATTCAGACATTGCTATGTAGCTAAAATGAGGATGGATAGATCTTAGATTACATTCAAGAATATTTTGAACACGCTGGATTTTTCTCTGTACAAGTGAGTCCTATCAAGGAAGCACCGAAAGCACAACAAAATAAATGACGTGCCGAATTTCCGAATTGTACTATGGATGTTCTCCTTCTCTACACTTTCGATGACATATTGTATTGAATTGACCGAATTCGTACGTGTAATGGTCCCACCTCTAATGGCGCGAACAAATACGGGCGAGAGGCCGTGTAAACTCGCATTCCTTGCTTCCTTATTATATGACAGGCTTCAGCCTCTCTGCCAGATGGGCGGCGACACCTGGCTTTTCGTTTTATACTAAGGCAAAAGGCCACAAGGGTATCATGAAACGCGGTATATCGCTGTGTATAGGTGCCTGGCATCGAAGGCAAGCTATACGGTACTTTTGAATTTGGAAATTTGAAACTGGCGATGAATCCAACGTAGGTCAAGGGAACCAATTGCAAATACACTGATATAATAAATTCCACATATGGAGAAGTACTTGATAAATATAGGAAAACATAGATAGAGGTAGATATTCATAGATAAAGAAACACATGGATACATGTAGATAAAGCAAGATAAATAGCGGGAACTAGATTTGAAGAACAATTACGACAAGTAGACGTAGAAAGAAAGTTCTATAGAGAGACAGCGATAGATCAAAGCATACTGTTGCGGCCATCGCTATCTTCACCGGCCGCCTTTATTAAATTGCGCGCTTCGCCCATGCGCCTCCTTCTTCCTGCTGCGAGGATGAAAAATAGAAGACGAGTAAAAAATTTGGCAGATCCCGCGTACCGTGGGTATCGATGTTATGCGAAGCATGCACGGGATGGTGACTGCGGCGGAATTTTTCACATTCAGCGAAACGTTACGGAATGACGCTAGAGAAATATCGAAGTGGTATACGCACAGTCATATGTTGAAGAGTCGCATGTGTATTACATAACCAGTTGTTTACAGTTGTGTAGCGATGGCAACAGAACATAGGTGTTACCAACACCAGACGTGGTAAACTGATATGTAGTGCTTATATTCGTCAATACTGGATAGTGCAAATCCGAACAGGACAAAGAAGGAACACAGATGCACAGGACAGGCATTACTCGCAACTAAGCTTCATTCAGGAAAGTTTCCTTAGATATATACACAGCCGAATGGCATGCGCAGGCGCACTGCACGTACGTTACAGTCACAGTTACAGTTGTAATGCTTATACTTGTCCGTTATGACGGAGAACGCACGCACGTTTCACGAACCCGTGTGTATGTGTAGAAGGGGTTCTTGACAGTTCTCGAACAAGGTCATCATCACCGTGATCAATGAGCACCAGCAGCTGGACCGGACTTGTTAATCGGATCCGTTCGTGATCGCGGTTACGAGGGGTCAAAGTGTAGTTAACCGCGAGGTATAGTACTGCTGCTGCAAATCCTGGATGCCTCTGACGATGAAATGATCTACGATGCCGCCTGTCCTGGACGTGGCAGCGAGGTCTTTTGATCTCATGTCCACATACAATCCATCTTTCACGCAATATAAGGACGAAGCATTTTTGGGTCTTGTTAAATCAATGTTCAAGACACCGGTAATGATGGGAGGCCTGGCTCTTACAGCAGATTTACTGTAGGAAGCATTGAAGCCGGTTTATGCGTAATCCCCGTGGTCCACGTTGCGGACCATGTGTACGAATGGATGGTACTTGAGCGTCGTTCAGGGGTGTTCTGTCTTTAGTTTGCTCACTTTCCTTGCATTCGCCGCGGTGGTGTAGTATTTAAGGTGCTCGGCTGCTCACCCGAAGGTCGCAGGTTCGATCCCGGCCGCGGCGGTCACATTTGGATAGAGGCAAAATGCTAGATGCCCGTGTTCTGTGCGATCTCGGTACACGTTAAAGAATACCTAATGGTCAAAATTTCCGGAGCGATTCGCTACGGCGTCTCATATCATATTGTGGTTTTCGGACATAAAACCCTGACAATTATTATTATTAGCACTTTCCTTGCATGTCAATGTGTGTGTTCGCGGTTACTGTGTTGGTTGAGACTCTGTATCACCTGTGGCACATACCCGCATAACATTAACTCTGGCTTACGGGTATGTGCCACACGTGACTGAGAGAAAGGGTTTCATGACGTACGCGACAGGTATTTTGCGTTATTCATGTCATGACCAGTGAATCGTGTTCGTCATACACTGATGCCCTGCTAGGCAAATTTTGGTATATTACAAGTTATGGAGACGACCAGGAGAGCTCCTAGACGTAGGCGGCTAGATAGATAGATAGATAGATAGATAGATAGATAGATAGATAGATAGATAGATAGATAGATAGATAGATAGATAGATAGATAGATAGATAGATAGATAGATAGATAGATAGATAGAAACGGCCAAAGTGCCTGAGGTTCGCTAAGAAATGCTTCGCATTTAAAAAATATTGCGGGCAGTTCGCACCAAGTCGCGCAAAGCTTGGCACAACGAAGCACGGACCCATCGCCGCTCATAATCCACGTCCACAGGCACGTCCGGTTTCTAGATACGCGGATTCCTCCTCAGGAGTACGCAGCCAGGCTATGCACTATAGAGAAGTTACGCGCGATGTCTCCGTTGGTGGGCATGGCTTAGCTGCTGCACATGCGCGGCTTGGCCAGGTGGTGTGGTATCTGGTCGCTAGACTACGCGATGCTTGCTTCTTTCTATCTTTTTTTCCTATCTCTACCTGCTCTCTCTTTCGTTAATGTTCTCTCTGTCCCTCTTTTTCTTTCTGCACTTCTTTCTCTCTATTTCTCTCTTTCTCATCATTCGTGTGCTACGCTTTACTCTTTCCCCTCCTCCCTTCCCTTCCCCCCCGTCACATCTC
Organism: Rhipicephalus sanguineus; assembly: GCF_013339695.2. NCBI lineage: Eukaryota > Metazoa > Arthropoda > Arachnida > Ixodida > Ixodidae > Rhipicephalus > Rhipicephalus sanguineus. The sequence continues at coordinate 28,115,031 of NC_051178.1, forward strand.
TGCTCCTCACGCTCACTTTCCTTTCCCACCCCTTTCTACACTATACTATAGTAGGCTTAGCCATGTTCTGCTGGAGCGCCTGGATAGCCGAGTAGTTAGGACGCTCGCCTGCGGGTTCGAATCCAGCATCTTGGAGAATTTTTTGTCTTTTTCTGTTTTTATATATTTCTACCTATTTCTGTCTCTATATTTCTATATGTCCCTCTTTTTGTTCTTCTTTCTTGTTCAGTTGAGTTGAATAAACTTTATTTGCCCAACGTTTGTTATTGTGCCCGGGGCTAGGCTGCCAGGGATCCACCATTCGAGGAACATCTTCCGAGGTCCTTGGCGACGGCCCTGGCCCGCTGGACGGCCCACTCATGGTCTTCGGGGGCCTCGCTGAGAAGGGCGGTTCGCCATCGCTCAGCAAGGCGCCCCGCTTCAGGGGGTCCTTCAGTTGTCCTCGTCTTTCTAGTAGTCTATCTTCATTTCTTTCGCATTGCCAAAGTACATGGGCCATATCGGTTCGTCCGTGCTCGCAACACGGGCAGCCAGGCGACGGGTGCAGCGCAGGCCACAGGCGGTGCAGGTGGTAGGGGTTGGTGAAAGCACCCATCTGCAGCCGCCTCAGGTACACCGCCTGCGACCTCTCCAGACGCACGTGGGGTACCGGGGGTACCGGATATATCTTTCGGTCTTTCCTATAGTGCCCAAGCACCTCGTGGTACGTGGCTGGGAACTCTTCGGCATAGCAGTCGGCGTACATCTGGTTCCTTGCTCCTTGCGCCACGACTTCGGTTGCCGCAACAACGGAGGTGGTGGTGGTGTCAATAGCGGCCGCGCCAGAGCCGGTGACCTCCACCGCCGTTCCTCCCCCGGAGTCCCTTACAACAATGGTGGCGGCTGCTCCCTGAGTGACCACGTCGCGGCGGGTGTGTTGCCTCGCGACGAGGTAAGCGCGCTGATTGTGGTTGGGCAGGGCGCCGGTGGGTCTTTCGCCGTTGGCATTGCTGCTGTTGCTTTTACGGCTTGCGGTGTAGATAGCTGAAATGTATCCCTTGTGCGCGGGGAAGCACTTGAGGGCTTTTTCCATAATTGTGCCTTACCTGAATTCCCCGGCCCTGGCGTTGAACATGCGAGCCACCTCCTCGGACACCCAGCCTTTGGTGTAGTTGCGAATCGCTGATTTTGAGTCACTGATAATGAACGTGTCCTCCGCACCTCCATGGAGTACCGCGAGGGCTATGGCCATCTCTACCGCAGCTTCGGCCGACCGCAGCATTGCCGATGCCGTGACCCGGACCTCTTCCTTCGTATCCACGACCGCCATGGGGAAAGCAGGTACCACCGCTGTTGACCGGCCTTGTCGTTGATGTTGCCACTGGCGTTGTTGCCGTTGTTGTCGTAGCATTAGTAGCGGTGGTGGTGGTGGCGCCGCCAATTCGTCTCGCACGTTCTGTTGGAGCGGTGGTGGTTGTGGTTGTCCCCCGTCGCCGTCGCCGGAGTACCATGGATACCTGGCCACATCGACGAAGAGGACGCCCTCTCGTCTTCCGTGTTGCTTCAAGATCGCTACCTCTCTGCGTTTTCGGCGTTGCAAGTCGCGCACGGGGTGCATGTTCCTGGGGATTTTTTCTGTCAGTATGGTGTCACTGACTTCTGGTAGCAATGCTTCCTTCATTCCCCGCGCCTCGTGATATCGAATCCCGAGCTGGTCCAGAATGCGCCTTCCCGTTCTGGTGCCCGACATTCTCTCGAGCTGTGTCATTCTCTGCGCCTCGACAATCTCGTCGAGCGTGTTGTGCACGCCCAGCTCGAGGAGCCTATGGATTTCCGTGTACTGGGGCACACCCAGGGCTGTCTTGAAGGCCTTGCGAATTGCCACCTTCAGCTTGTCGGTTTCGCTCCCGTTCCAGTCGGTGTACGCGGCGACCTATGCTATGTGGCTCAGCCCGTACGCATGTAGCAGCTTTGTCACATTGTGTTCCTTCTTTTTCACTAGCTTTCGCACCCGCCATCGGCCTGAACGTCCTCCGGTTAATCCGCCGCCAACTCAGGCATTGTTGTAATGGATAGTGGACCTAATGTACGACTCTATAATGTGGTTAGCCTGGCGCGATCACAAGACGAGTACTACGCTGTGGACGAGGCCACGAACGAGAGATCAATGGCCGGCGCAGAGGGCGTCGCCACGGTGCAGGTTCACCTGCCGCCTTTTCGGTCACAGAATCCTACACCTTGGTTTACGCGCTTAGAAGCAATCTTCGACCTTCGGCGCATTACTTCGCAGCGCTCAAGGTTCCTCTACGCTGTCACCGCCCTCTCAAAGGAGGTTGTCACGGAGTTCCACGACGTTCTGGACGCGCCCCACGGCACCACACTTCATGGCCACTTGAGAAGGACGGTGCTGCAACACAAGTCCATGTCCGTGCGCAGGCGTCTCCAGCAGCTTCTGAATGAAGGGGACCTCGGCGACCGTCCCAGTATTAACATCGCATGCATTGGCTTCATAGTGACCGTAGGGAGGACACGATCAGCACGCTGCTGCGAGAGCTCTCCCTCCAGCGCCTGTCGCAGAAGGTGGTTATTGCCCTGGCTACCGCACCAGAACGCACTCGCTTCGACGTGCTTGCGGAGCTGGCACTTTGAATCGCTGGCTATTGAGCAAGAGGTACTATGGAACAGCTACATCTACCGTTCCGCTGTGGCGACTTGAGGAATGACAGTCTCGCCTTGAGCAACTGATCGATGACCTTGCCGAGGCAATAAGTGCACTACGGCCATTCTCCCACCCTTGTCGACGCCACCGCGAATATTATTCCAGACTTCCTTCTCGGTCTATCTCCCGTTCTGGCTCTCGTCAATGCGCACACTACTGGTATCACAGAAACCTTGGTGCTAGCACGCTTCTATTCCGTTTTCCTTGTCGCAGAGCCAATCCGGTGAATCTTGCCGGGCTACAAGCCGCGTGTTGCGGGACCTCGATATGTTGCGCACACATGGGCGGAGGCGAGCGTCGCTTCGGCTGTGCGACTAAATCGGCAGCACATTTAGAAAACTGTGCCCCTTCCAGCAGCTAACACCTCTTTTATCTACATACGTGGTTAGCTCTCCCTTATCATCGACTTCGATCTCCGATGCACCTTCCATTGGGTGTTCATTGTTGCACATCGGCGCATGTCATACTAGGTGCTGATCTTGTGACCTACTTCGCCCTCAGTTCTGACCTCCGCGCTCGTCGTCTTGTCGCCACGACGACCACTATGTCTATACAAGGCATTCTCGTGCCTATGACATCACCTGCTGGAACGGTGCCACAGATACCATTATCAATGTTTGCTTCAATTCTGGCAGATATATAACAGCTGCATCTTACCGGTACTTAGATTTAGGTGCGCGTTAAAGAACCCCAGCTGGTCGAAATTTCCGGAGCCCTCCACTACGGCATCTCTTATTATCATACCGTGGCTGCGGGACGTTATACCCAAGATATTATTATTATTATTCTGAATATTATTATTATTATTATTATTATTATTATTATTATTATTATTATTATTATTATTATTATTATTATTATTATTATTATTATTATTACTACTACTACCGGTACTGACCTACAGAGCCGAAGCCTGGTGATTACAAGGATGGTTCAACTTAAATTGAGGACGACGCAGCGAGCGATGGAAAGTAAAATGATTGGCGTAACATTAAGGGACACGAAGAGAGCAGAATGGGCCGAGGAACAAACGGGTGTTAACGACATCGTAGTCGAAATCAAGAAGAAATGGACATGGGCAGTGCATGTAGCGCTACTGTCTTCACCTAACTGCCGACGTCGACCATTACATAAGAACTTGCCGAGACAGTCGACGATGGAAGACACCGCCGACTAGAACTGCCATTCTTTTGCGGCTCATGAAAACATCTCGCCGACCGTTCCAGAAAATCATGATGTACTTATTTGGACTGCTCCGGACGTCCCATCGACCGCATACCTCACCCGCTGCGCCTAAACAAGCGTCCGGGCCAAAGGCAGTGCAGTAGAAGCAACCTAATTCTTAGTTGAAAACATCTCCCTGCTTCATGGCTCTCTAGAGGTCCTCGTCACCGACACAGGCACGACCTTTACCGCTGTCTCAACTCAGCCGACCTTGAGACGCCGCCTACAACCCGCAGATCAATGGCTTGACCAAGCGTCTACATAAGACCATCGCCGACATGCTGGCCGTGTACGTCGACGTCAAACACCAGGCATGGGATGTGGTCCTTCGCTATGTGCAAGAAACGACGGCCGTGCAAGAAACGACGCAAATGACAGAGCAAACCGGCAGCGACGTTGGATGCTACGCTGCCTAACATCGCCGATGAAGGAAATCTCGATGTTGCTACCTACTTGCAGCGCGCCGAAGAAACTCAAGAGTTCGCCCACCTACGCATCAAGAATCGGCAGACGACCTACAGCCGCCGTTACGATCTTCGGCGGTCCTCCGTGGAATACCAGCCGGGCAACCGTACCTGGGTCATGAACTCAGCGAAATATTTGTCACCGACAGCATCACGAACTCTCAGCGGCGCCGGGCAGGCCACGATGTCGTGCCTGCCCGGCGCCGGCCGCGCACCACTGTTTGGCCCATGCTGGGCCCGCTCTATGCGCACGAGCGAACATTTAGAGTTTTAATATGCACTCGTTATTATGTGTTCTGTATATGAAAGGATACGTTTTAAAGACGATAGTCTTAACGTGTTCCTTTACTAGAAAATACATAGATACGTAATTCTAAAGACCCCAGTGTTTCTTAGGCTGCGCCTCTAGCCGTGATAAGTGGGTCGTTAACTACTTATGGCAACAGAAAAAACAAGATGCGAAATTTTGGTGTCAGTGCTGCTTTAACGGCGCCATTAGTAACACACAGATTACAGTCTGAATCGGAGCGGCAGTCATACGGTGATTACGCAGCTGGCAAGAAGCCAAAGAGGGTGGTGGTAAAACATCGGTCATACAAGTTCATCTTCTTCAGCTTTGCCATACCACATGAGGTGACCGAACATACTTATCAAGTACTCTCGTGTGGCATCTTCTACTGTTGGAGAACTGTTTGCCATTCAACGTGCGTTGGGCTTCATAGCACCAGCGACAGCTCAGTGAAAGAGGGTCCCATTTAAGCGATTCGCACTGCTCTCCGGCATCGATACCAAGCAGAAAAGTTTCGCAAGGTGTGAATTATTCGTTATTGTACCAGACTGAGAGCCCAGGCAAAAGCAATCGCGATGAACTACCTAACTACACTTCAAAGGACGCCAGGTCACTCGTGGAAACACTGCAGCGAACACAGCTACGAATCGGGCACGCAGTAACGTAGAGCCAAATAACTCACTCTTTCACGCATTGAAATCGGTCTGCTCCTGTGAGAGATATTCTGTCTCACAGGAGAAAATATGATTCGATCAACAATTTCAATGTTCGGGCTGACAATTAATATATTCCTGCATAAAACAATCCCTGCCGTTCAGATATCAGCAAAAATACAAAATTTGAAACATTAGTGCACCGTCTGCGGCATGGTACAGCATTTACACGATACTACCTCTAGAGAATATAGCGTGCTAACTGCAGATATGACTGAATAGCGCAAAAAACCACAGACAAGATCGAGACGGCAAACAGGACGGAACTTCGCGCTCCGTCCTGTTTGTCGTCTCTACCTTGTCTGCTGTTTAATATTGTATGATATTTATTGATATAATAATAATATTGTTAATATCGTTGTTTAATATTGTATATTCCAGTTGCTAAGCAAGGAGGAGTAGCCGGCGCCGCAATAAAGGCACCAACATATCTTCTCCATCATTTAAATTTAAAGGATGGCAGCTGTACTACTGCGAAGCTCTATATAAATAGAAGAGTCCTAACCCTGTGAAAAGCAATCCTGCGAACAGAAAACCCCGACCGGTATCCTTCTACACACCACGCACTTAAAGAGCCCCTCACCAGGGCACATAGGAAATTTTAGTTAGGCGCTGGAAGTTGTTGTGTGCCGAATGAAGAGCAGTCTGCCGCAAGAATTTTTCAAATCGGTTAATTACGAGCTGAGAAAAACAATAATTTGTAGCGGCGCGAAACCATGATGCGAGGAGGCCAGTTTCAAACCCTTGCCACTCGCCCCGTGTAGCCTTAGCAAGCCAAATCTCTTCCCTGCCCTCTTCACTTGACACATACGCATGAACACGTCATGTGCATGCATGGTCACGTGCACATGACGTGCCCAAGCCAGCCCGAGCATGCGAGCGGCGTTGCACGGCCGCTGCCTTAGCTCCTTAAGGCGGCACCCGTTCGTCCCTCGTAGTCGTAGTCGTAGTCCGTAACCAGTCTTACGCTTTGACCTCCAAGGTGGTGCCGGTGGGAGATTTTTCCTGTGCGTTGTTGAACAATAAAAAATTCGCAGCGGTAGCTAAAAGCCGACTTCTTCTGTCTCTCATTCCCATTAGCAGCCATTCTTTACCTCCAAGGTAGTGCCTGGTGTGATTTCTCCTGTGCGTGATTAATCAATAACAATTTTGTTCAAAACGCTGTTGATTGATGAAATAAACCAACGAAAGACGCCAGATGTTTTGTAAAAGCAAAACGAAAGAACGCCAGATGTTTCTAAAGCAAATCGAAAAGACGCCAGCTGCTTAACGAAAGACGCCACATGTTTTCTAAAGCGATGGTTTTATAAACAATGAAAATTCACAGCGTACATGTAAAATTAAAGTGAGCTGCAAGTCGCCATAACTCATCGAACCTTTAGTATAAACGCGCCCTATCTCACGTCGGTGATGATGTACTGGGCAGAATTCACGGAAGATTCACGGTTTACCGATGAACCTCCGCAGCTTCGCCCACTCATCATCATTCACTCCGTGGAAATGCTGCGATTTTTTTTTATGTAGCGGCCGTGGGCGTTTTGTCGGCGTTCTCTGTGGTGTACTGCCTGTTTCTGCGGGACGGGCATGAAAGTTGAGACATTTGTACGGGCACGAGAGTGGCGTTATCGTGAGCCAGTGCCCCATTAACGTTTACTTGGACGCGGTAGAATAAATGAGCATAATGAGTGTTCGAACGCGCCTGAACTATACTTTCGTTTCCAGGACTGGCGTCTGCTCGATGCGCTAACCGCGGGTACACGAACGCATGGGAAAGGGAGGCACATTAGCCCCGCATCTCGCTGCAATTCACGAAAAAAAAATAAAAAAATAGGCACGCATTCCCTTTGTGTGTCAAGTGATCGCAGAGAACAGCTTCAGCTTTGATCTCTCCGAGTTTTCTCGATTTTCTCTGTGATTGCTGCAATCAGGGACAAGAACACTGGGGGACGTGGTCCCTTAAAATGGGGGACCAAAACCCCGCCCAGCTTTCGGGCGGCCCTGGACGGTCTCATCATGGAGCGCCTGACGTGAGCGCCCACTTCGGCCCCAACGTGGTTCAGATTGACGCTTCTGATGGCTCTTCCACCGAAGACATGGCCTCGGATAGTGATTTCACCGTTGTGTCAAGCCGCCGTCTGAAGAGAAAGATCAGAAGGACGTCGCCGACTGATCGACAGGCACCGAAAAAGGCGAGTAGCATGCGGTCCTTCACGATCTCGTACGTGCCGACAACGACGACAGACATCCTGAACTCTCTCAATAGGCAAAGCTTGTCGGAGTATTTCGAACGCATCGCCCCTGGCCAAGTCGAAGAAATACGCATAAATACCCGCAAGAACATCCTGTCAGTCGAGGTTAATTCAAAGACTATACTGGACACGTTAAAGGCTATTGTTCAGTTGGGGAACATTCCAGTTTACGCATTTTCCGCGTACGACAAGGAAACAACAATAGGCGTCATCTATGATGTGGACGAAGAGATTACAGACTCGAGTCTTGAGAAACTGCTTTCTTCTTCGGCTCCTGTACTTGGTTTTCACCGCTTTGGAAGGTCGCGATGTGTGAAAGTAGTGTTCCAATCGGAATCGTTGCCTACACACGTCAAGGTTGGATATGTGAGGCATCCGATACGCCCGTACGTGCCGAGGCCTCTACAGTGTCATAAATGCATGAAATTCGGGCATGTCAGTGCTGTCTGTAAGGGCGTGGTAACATGCAAACGATGTGGTGGACCTCATGATGATGGCAACTGCAACGCCGCTGCAAAGTGTCCAAACTGCTCGGGCGCCCACGACGCAACCTCAAAGGAATGTCCTAAAATGAGGAACCAAATAACTATCATGAAGAAGATGGTTAGAGATCACTCCACGCACAGAGAAGCTGCAAGGGCTGTCCGGCGCAGTAGACGTCGTTCACGACACCGACGCAAACGTGGCAACAGTGCTCATCAAGTCGAAGAAAGAACACCGCAGGTCCAGTCTTCATGTCCTCCTCGCTTGCTTTTACCGGCAAGAAATGAAGACGCATGTGCTTCAGCGCCTTTACAGTCGACGAATGGACAAGGCAACCACTCATTGGCCCCTAATACTTCGGAGATACAATGGCCTTCTTTACCATCAAGACCCACGTGCACGCCTTCACCGTATAATGCTGATGAACGCAGTGAGGAGAGAGACAGGATGGATAACACTGACGTCAAGAGTATGCTTAAAAGTTTGATGGGTTCAATGCGCAAGATCCTTGGCGGTCTAAACACTCCGGCTGCTAAGGCTGCTGTACAGCTACTTGAGGTGCTGGAGCCACTTCTGGTGGTTCTACAGTAAGTGTATATGGCATCGGTGTTCGAAGAGCGCATGCGTCAAACGTTTGTTATGCAATGGAATGCTCGTGGTTTACGTGGCCGTTTGTCTGATTTTAGACAGCGGGTGTTGAAGGACCAGTTTCCAGTGATTGTAATCTGCGAGCCAAACATGGATTCTACATTTCGTCTATCTGGGTATGTCCAGCTTTGGTCTCGCAATGATCAACGAGCAAGTAAAGTATTAGTTTGTATACGCCGCGACCTGACGTACGTAAGACACGACATCACGCCGCATACTACGAACGATTACGTATGCTTGACTTTAAAACATAAAAGACGCAGGCTCTCGCTGGTTGGAGGATACATCCATCCAAGTGCGAAGATCGACTGCTCCCACCTTCGGTCCATGCTTCAGACTGCACAAGGCCCACACATTGTGATTGGTGACTTTAACGCTCATCATCCCCTCTGGGGTAGCACGGTAATGAATGGTCGTGGCAGAGATTTGTCGGATTTCGTGTGTAATTTCGGACTAAGGGTGCTCAACGACGGATCACCTACATTCATTCGAGGAACTTCTTACAGCAGCTGTCTCGACCTTACGTTTGTGTCCAGGAGTCTCCTGTCTTCTGCATCTTGGTACACGGATATAGAGACTCATGGTAGTGACCACCTTCCAACCTACGTTCAGTTTAAGTGGTTCCGCCGCTTCGACTTACGGTGTAGTCATCAAACAGACTGGAGTTTATTCAGGACATCGGTGAAAACCGGCTGTCAGCGCACCACTATACCATCCGAAGTTGAAGAGATCATTGCTTCTTCCTTGCGTGACACAACAAGACAAGTTAACATCCCGATGCAGCGATCAGCTATCGATGTACAATACGAGGCCCTTCGTGCTATCCGCCGCCGCGCAGAACGGCGATACAGAAGAACAAGATCGCCGTCAGACCTCTCAGCCTGTCGTCAAGCTCAACGACACGTTCTTCGGCACCTCGACAAGCTTGACAGGCAGCGATGGAGGACATTCTGCGGATCTCTGGACCCAAGACAGCCTCTATCTAAGATCTGGCGGATAGTACGAAGTCTGCAGTCATTTCCACAACAAACTCAGCCATTCCGTGCCGTTGCTCTGCATCAGGGTCGGAGCGAATTGGAGGTAGCCAAGGACTACTGTTGCCTTGTCGTGGACACTTCTGATACCGTGATTCAAACTCTTACCACCACGGCCCCCCCGTGTTTTGATGAGCGCCTTGATGTACCTTTTACAATGCAAGAACTGGAAGCAGCAATCTCACTTTCCCGACGCTCATCGGCTCCAGGGCCGGACGGAATCACGTACGCTGCGCTCCGCCATCTTGATACAGAAGCACGACAGATCCTGTTGTCCTACTACAACACCTCCTGGGAGTCGGGAAATGTTCCAGAGAAGTGGAAGTGCAGTCGCATAGTTGCGCTGCTTAAACCGGGGAAGTGCCCTAACGAACTCTCATCCTACCGGCCGATCGCCTTAGCCAGTTGCGTTGGCAAAGTGATGGAAAGGATGGTCTTGTCGAGGTTAGAGTGGCTCTTAGAGAGCAATAATTGCTTTCCTGAATTCATGAATGGCTTTAGGAGAGGCCGATCAGCCATTGACGGTGTCATCAACTTGGTCTCCGACGTTGAGCAGGAAAGATGTCGACGCAGATTAGTGGCCGCAGTTTTTCTTGATATAAAGGGCGCCTACGACAATGTCTTGCATTATGCCATCCTTGATGCGCTAGAGGATTTAGACATCGGCGGCCGAATGTATGCATGGATCGTGAGTTACCTTAGTGGCCGTACCGTGTATATGTCGACGAACGACGGAGATACCGATCGTTATAATATTATCCGCGGAGTTCCCCAAGGGGGTGTTCTCAGTCCGACCCTCTTCAACATGACGTTGATTGGACTTGGTGCTGAACTTCCTGACACGGTGAAGGTTAGCACATATGCTGACGACATCTGCATATGGGCGTCTGGAGCTACACGTCCTCAATTGCGTGCCCGACTGCAACGTGCAGTGACCATCACAGCAAGGTACCTACGACGTCAAGGTCTCGCACTCTCAACTGAAAAATGCGCACTGCTAGCATTTACGCGCAAACAAATGACGAGGTACCCAATAATCGTGAATGGGACCGAGATTCCTACGGTAGCACAACACAAATTCCTTGGTGTCATCATCGACCGGAATCTATCGTGGTCTAAACACGTCGCTGCTATGAAGACAAAGCTGAAAAGTTTTGTCCACGTGGTTCGGTTCTTGGCAGGAGCAAGATTGGGTCCGCCGGAGGCTGCTCTCCTACAACTGTACCAATCTTTATTCGTAGGATACTTACGATACAGCATGCCCGTGCTCTCCAACATGAAACCTAGTTGTGTGCGCACGCTAGAAAGCATCCAAGCTCAAGGTTTGCGCACATGCTTGGGCCTGCCACGGTGCACATCAACCAATGGTACTATCGCCGAAGCTCGGGCTTGTCCCATGGATGTATATAGGCTCTGCGAGCCCCTTCGAGTCCATCTTCGCTTGCTGACCCGACACAGGCAACATCCCCTATCAGCACTCCCTGTTACCCACCCAGACTGCTGTTATTCTAGAGCTCTATCGCGGCACGAGAACATTATGCCATCAAGATTCTCTCCAACATCTATTCCTGTGACACCTCCGTGGGTTCTGCCTAGACCGCTTGTTAGGCTTCAGATACCTGGGATTACGAAGAAGTCCCTGGTACCATCTATCGGCCTAAAGCAACTTACCATCCTGCACATTTATACAATGTATGGCGGTGCGGCACACGTATACACTGATGGATCTACCACCTCACGTGCTTCCGCCGCAGCCTTTGTCATTCCGCAAATGACCGTCGCTAGAAGTTTCAAGTTGGATCACAAGACCACTTCGACTGCTGCGGAACTTGTTGCTATTCGGGAAGCAATACGATTCATTTCCGCAGAGCCCGCTCGAAGATGGACGATATTCTGTGATGCCAAAGCTGCTCTCCAAACCATCGATTGCATCATGATACAAGGCCCGTATTATACCTTATCGAGAGAAATTGCTGAGCTTCTTGGCAATGCTATGAAAAATGGACATCATGTAGCATTCCAGTGGATACCTGCTCACTGTGGCGTGATGGGGAATGAAAAGGCTGACGCCGAAGCTAAAGCAGCTTTACATAATGCCCCGGAAGTGTGCATTGCGTTTTCGCGAGCAGACACTAACGCCTTACTTCGGCAAGTAATGCGCACCTACACTTCGGAGCACTGGAACAAACCAGAACGCCGGCACAAGCGGCTTCATAAATGGGACCCAGAAATGAAGTTTCGTATGCCTCACAAGCTGAAGCGAAATATGACATGCATCATTCACCGCATTCGTCTTGGTGTGGCATTCACAAGACGCTATGCCCACTTGATCGGCTGCAGTGACACAGGTCCCGATTGTGGTCATTGTCGGATACCAGAGACACTTCAACATATATTTTGCGCCTGTCCAGCGTACGCGCGAGAACGACAAAACCTGATCTCATCGATTGGGCAGTATCATAGTAGGCCTTTAACCGATGAGGTTGTGTTAGGTCCTTGGCCTGACGTCAGCAGCACAAGTGTGGTCGTAAAAGCAGTCGTAGCCTTCATACAAGCCACTGGACTGGATGCACGTCTTTAGATTTGCCCCAGCGTCACGAACTATATTCTCATCTCCCTACCTTACCATCGTCATTCATCACTCTTTCGCTCCCCTGTCCCCCCTCCGCAGTGTAGAGTAGCAGGCCAGAGCAAACTATAGCTCAGGCCGACCTCTCTGCCTTTCTGTAAATAAATTCTCTCTCTCTCTCTAAGTTTTATTAATCTATTCAAGCAACAAATCACACAAACTACACATGTCGTGCCAAATAATTATCGCAGTGTCACGTGCTACTGTTGGCGACGTCAGAGCACAGTCGTCTACGTAGAGGAGCGACGTCACAGCACTACCAACTACGTAGGGCCATTTTCACATGTACGTCATCCCCTCATTCTCTAAAGCGCGTGCCCGCGAGAGGAAGGGCAAGCAGCGTTCACCTTGAAATTTGACCCATTTCCGTGCCGCGTAGCGTTGCAAAGTTTCAACAGGGTAGCTGCTTGGGCTGGTTGGTACTGCATTCTTTAAAGGAACCCTTTTTTGTGCGCAAAACGTTTGAGGAAAAAACTGGAGTCCTATCTCCAGTTTTTTCCTCAAACGTTTTGCGCACAAAAAAGGGTTCCTTTAAAGATTGCAAAGTTTGACAGACGTGATCGTGAACGTCCAGTGTATGCATTGCACTCGTTATCTCAAAATTGTCAACCTTGTGAGGGGCCCTTTAACAAGCAGCAAACGGTGGCCTCGCGCCTACTTCAAAGAAACACGTAACCGAACCCAGAGATCTAGAGCCACTATTACACGTTTCAGGATTCCGACATGTGTAAACTATGAAAAGAAAAAGCGCACCTACCTCATGTCCTCTAGGCCTGCCCAAAGGCGGTCCGACAGGGTCGCGCTACAGCTAATGATGAGTCGTGGGAGACCGTGCTGCTCAGCGCAGATCCAGAGGAACAGCTCTGGGCAATACAACCGGTCGACGACGCCGTCAGGACCCAAGGGATCCCGGCTGACGCCTAGGCGTGGAATTCGCACTTCCGAGGCCGACGAATTCCTATAATAAAGTTTTATCCTTCTCCTACCTAGGGCAGGTATGAGTGGAGAGGGTATGCGCATGCGCAGTAAGGGTGGTCACGCCGCATACCACCACCACCACCGGATTGAACTCCGCCATAAGATACTTCGCATCTAAAAATTGTTATTGGGCCCACCGCTGGCACGAGCGCCGATGGTCTTCCCGCATGCGCAAGCCGTTACTCCCACTGCTCATTTAGCATTAGTGGTCTAGAGTGTATACATGGACTTGTAATATGTATAGGCCTTTGCGGACCCTAGTTCATATATCGTGCTCTCCAAACACGGCAACGTATATGGTAACCTGTAACTTGAAATAAGTAGGTTACGTGGTTGTTTACAGAACCTAATGTTTGCATTTTTTTCATTTTCTTTTACTTAGCGGTATATATGTACAGTAGCAGGTCAATCAAGGCCTACCGTACCACGAAACGCAATGTAACCTGTAGATTGCAACTTATAAAAGCTCTATGACTACACTTGTAATAGGAGGTTTATTGATCAACGTATCAAATTACGATCCGGATTTAGCGTATTCGACATTTGCGACCAGGGATACAAGGCAGCTAGTGCTTCAGTAGGATCTAAGTCGCACAACCTCTTCTGTAAATACCATAAGGAAGTTAAAGGCTTGCACAGACATCGTCTGCCTTCGGCAACTCATCAGCGCATATCTGGAATGCAGAATTGGTCTTGACAGCGCAAAAGCGTGGTATAGAAGTAAGAGATATACAGCGTGGGACACTGTGGCAAGCCAGTTTGTGGTATTATTTAAAACTACAGTACAATAAAGCGGTCCCGCTTCGAAAAAAGTAATTTAAGAAATCGCGTAAAATCTCCACATGTGTAGTTAGAAGCACAGGAACCTGTGGTTTTTTTATGGTGGTTAAATGTATGTGCTCAATCAATGTTCCATTTAAGTTCCATTTAAGTAGTGCAGCGTGCTGTGTATAACGTGTGGGAAGTTACCTGCCTTCTGAAAAATGAGAAATCTTCGGCGAACGTGAGAAGCTTTTATATAACAACAGTAAACAGGGCTAAGGAAAATATATTCACGCTACCATTGAGGCGGCTTCTTGTACGCTGGCTTCGATGGCGAAAAATCTGTGCCATTAACGCTTAGATTACGCTTCGACCATCGCAGATAACAAACAATGCTGACTATTAGACCAGTTCTTAACACGCCACTAGCTGCTCCATGGAGACGCGCTGGCATTTTCAAGTCCACCTTGCTGCATAGCATACGCTGTAGTACGCACACTGTAACTGGCTGAGGAAGCAGCATGGTGCCTGTTCATTTTGTTTCGAATGAGTGGCTTTTCCTTCATTTTGACGTATGGTCCTTTGTATTGTTGCTTAGCAGTGGTTTCTTTCGCTTCCGTTGCGTGCACATTGCGCGAACTTGATGATATCCGACTCGCTCTTGTCATCCTTGAGACTGTACGTTTCGGAACTTCATTATTCGATCGAGGTTGACTTCTTCTGTTTTCCTTTTCCTTTCTTCTGAAATCATTGCCTTGGTCCACGCGACTGTAGTCCTCTACGTACAGTCCATTAGCGGTGCTCTTGGACACGTTGAAAAAGTTCGCAGCAGCGACCTGCGTGGCGATGCCGCAAAGCAATATCAGGCTCACAGAGAAGCACACGACTGCAAGGCGAAGTCCGTGGCCTTCGACTTCTTCTAACCGTCGCGATGACGTAACGACGAAGCGAAGTGGAGTTTCTAAGGCAGCATTGTTTGAATGCCTGCGTGCTTGAAGCGGCCGAGGCGATTTCGCAACCCTTTCGCGCTCCGGACGTTTAGACAGCTTCTCGTATGATGGGCATGGGGTAATGGTTCGCTGCGGCGGCCATGCATAACCACGAGCGCTGTTGAGGTCAGGGCACGAACGAGTAGAACTCACCGACTGTGCCGTACTTCTTGCACGATGAATGAGTAGTTCACGCCCAAGCTCTGGGACGGAAATACCGCGCCTCGGTGTTTGAACGAAAGGCATACTCGAAACTCAATCTTGCGCTACATTCAACTTCCTCTTCTTCTTAAGTTATCCAAATCCAATTTATATTGTTATTTCGCCGTTCTTTCATTTGCGCATAAATTGTGCCTTAACGATCAAGAAGAGCTATTGCCTCAGCAGAATTTTTCGCAATTTCTTTTACTTTTGCATTTTCCGAAAACCATATTGCATAAATATTCTTCATTTGAACAAACCATTCTTCTCTTGATTATCGTCTTCTTCTGGTCATTATATCTCGACCACTTTTTTCCTCATTGAACTATATTTCCGGCTTGGCTTGCGTAGAAATTATGACGTGCAATAGCGCCCAGGTAGAAGGTGCGGTGCCGAATTGTGTTTTCGCCAACTTGATTTCCCTTTTTACTTCGTCCTAATTACTCCACATTGAATAAAAACGCAGACAATGACACAGTGAAACTTCATTAAAGGGACTGTCTACCACCCGGAAAAATTTTACTCATGGTGCTGAAAATGAGAAGATCGTTCGTCAGATCAGTGGCAACGAGCATGCTTTTGCCCCATAAGAAAGGAATTAAATTTTGAATTTGATGTTGAAAATCGTGAAAGAATGACCGCTAGCGTCACCCAACAGCGATGTGGTCAGTCTACTGGTACGACAATAAATCCTCGCAGGTACACTCATTTTGCTTAAAAACAGACATGTATAACTTCAAATTGGGTTTTACGCACTTGAGGCAGCTTTCGGTTGCGTGAGAGAGTAATTTTATTGCTTTTTTTTTTCTCACGCATCCAAAAAGGCGCCCGGTGGCGCTGCTTGCGGCGCCCTCTTCGATTTCGTCTGCTTCAACTCATGCGCTATTCCATGCGGCCCTCCGCGCTGGTCGTACTGTGCCGAGGTAATGTTGTTAGGATGTCTCACATGTGCTGCACTGTGGAGGCGTGCATTTATCGCCTCTTTTTGACGAATCAACTTGGTTTGGATTGCGGCAGCAGTGCTAAAATAAACGCATAGACGGCGATTACAGCAAAACACGTGTTCTGTGATCGTATACTAAGGCTTCATTTACCCGCTAGCGCGCTGAAAACGACTGTTACATTCATTACATTAGTGTTCACCGAAAATAAAGTAATCGTACAGAACTCACAGCAGCGGCGGCTGCATTTTCGATGGAGGCGAAAATGTTTGAGGCCCGTGTACTTAGATTTAGGTGCACGTTAAAGAACCCCAGGTGGTCAAAATTTCCGGAGCCCTCCACTACGGCGTCTCTCATAATCATATGGTGGTTTTGTGACGTTAAACCCCAGATATTATTATTATTATCGTACAGAACTCACACGTGCTTTCGGTTTTAATTTCTACCGGCACTAAAATCGTCATCGCGTCGACCAACCAGTGTTGTGGACATGTTTCACGCTAATGGAAGAAGACCGAACGCAGATCCGAAAATTCAGTTTTAAAAATTTCTACTCCCTTTCCAGAGAAACCGCTGCAAGGTTGGACACTTCAGACGGTACGCTTTCCATTGCGGTACAAAATAGAAAAAACGATAAAGGACGGTAGACAGTCCCTTTAAAGGAGACAGCGAGGTTACTAGCGTGGGCTGTAGAGGGCGTATAGAAACTATATAACTGACTAGTCGCGCCCTCATGATTATAGTATAAGGGGGGGGGGGTCGAGAATGAAGAGGGGCTTTTGGAACGGGACTTTTGCGTGAACGGTGTCTCTTGCGGAGCGCTGCGCCGACGAGGGCATTGCTCGTACCAGCACAGCGTCTCGACACCGTGAACACTCTTCGGACTGCGGACATGTCTAGGGGGGGAGAAGCAGACAGCAAACCCTATGTTTTTATTCGCCTCCTTATCTCCTTATCTGCTTTTATTCGCCTCCTTATTAACTCTCCGCACCTGTAAAAGTGCTTAGGGTGGCCCCTCGCAATTGTATTGCGCCACTGTTTTCAGGGTAATAAAGACATATAAAGTTTGTTCTTCCACCCTTAGCCGCTACGCGAGAGCAGGAAACACAATCAGCAAGGCGAGTGACGTCTACGCTACGAAAGACATTTATGTTGCTGTTTCGATGAGCTGTGACTCACCAAGCAGACTCTGAGCGCTGCTATGTTTACTGAAAATGCACCTTTTAACAAATTTGTGTACCTATAATATATAACTTACCTAGTAACCTTTGCAAAATTAACCTTTATTAAGGAGGCACAAACCTGATTAAGTAGTACCCTCTAGTACCGGTTCACAATATCGAGCCTTTTCGCCTAAAAATAAAGGTTGCACTATACAGCACACGCTATATGTAAGCGGCTTGCAGGAGATTTTACACGGCCACCGCTCTGCGCCTCTTCTTTCCTCCCCTCTTTTTTCCTACGAGGTTACAGGAGGTTACGCTCATCTCATGCTTCGATCAGCCAAGGTGCTGCGCAGAAACGGAAGCACAGCTTCTTTCGTAAACTGGCTTGTAGCGTAGCGCGGAAACAGATGAGGACAAAATGTCAACAAGCGCGCACAAGAACTAACTTTCAACAAACAAATTTTATATCCAGGATCGGTCATATATACGCACACAAAGCTTCGTGACAGTGATACCATAGCATTTATTTTCTAACTCATGACACACAGAAAGCACAATCAAATGTAGACAACTCATGGGTGCTCAATGACACACTCACGCCCAGCCCGTAGCCAGGATTTTTCTTGCGGGGGCGGGGGGGGGGGTGCAATTGCTGTAAACTTTGACTATGTGAGAAAAACAGCTATTTTCATTATTTATTTTTGGTGAAAACACCTACTTTACCAATATTTCGGGGTGTTGGGGCCGGACCCCTCGCCCCCCATCTGGCTACGGGCCTGCTCACGCCTTTCAAATGAGTTTGACTGAGTGTGGGTGAGTGCACTTATGAGTGAGCATGCTAAGCTATGATTCGAGAGTTACAGATTCAACAGAGGAACTGCGGGCAGACATGAAGATGATATACACAGCCACAGGAGACGTCGCTTGGGATCGGCTCTTTCACCGTGGGATAGGCTGGAGCTGCCTAAAGCCCCTGAAACTTCGTATAATAGCGACACATCTCCTCCTCCGCCTTGATTCCTCCTCGATTCTCCTGCCTCTCGTGCTCCCTCCTCGACGGTGGCGCCGCCTGCGTTGCTCTAGCGTAGCAGACGACGTATTGCAGAGCGAATGCACGCACGGCCAGGCGGTGCGCTACAAGCATTTCCGCTTGCTGTGTGGCTGCGAGCATCTTCATTTGCGGCACAATAATTCTCTCTGGTGGTTTAAACAAATGCATTAAATGTACTTTTTCATTGTTTTCAATATTATTCCGCAGTGAAAGTGTCTAAACTAACGTAGCGGTGGCCCACATGTCCGAAGGTACAGTGTACGCCACAGTTTAGCGTGTAACTTTTGTAAAGAGCCCGTATCGCGAAGTCCTGTTGCGAGTCGTTGTAAAGGACACGTTCGATACTGGATGTTGACGTCACGGTATACAGCAAACCTTTTGAAACCTGGATAATCCTCGTCGATCTTGCCAGATGAATTCGCACAGTGTATCAGCGATGACGCAAGAGGGCTGGGACGAAAAATGCGTGGCAGCCGCTCCGAAGGCTCGGAAAGGTGTTACAGATTGAGTGCCGCTTACCTGCCAATGTTTGTACTAAGCATACACGAACGCACAGAAGGTGGGCGCGTCAACGTCATCAACAGTACGCGCTGCCAAATTGCTCGTGAGTGTCCAAGGCTTGTATTGCTGTCTAGCGACAACGAAGCCACCTATCGCGGTCGCGCCCTCACCTTGCGCAGATAAACATAATATTCTTTACTATCACGAATCCACCGCCTGACCTTCAGCGATACAGAGAAAAAAAAGCCCCATTAGCCGTAAAAATTGACTGCGTAATAAAAATAGCCACAGATTTGCAATCCGAAATCAAATTCTTGCACGTGTCCACGCCTCCCCGTAATTCGCCAGTCCACCTTTTACAGCAGAGCTGTTAAGCTATTCTTTAGACCACGCAGAGTGAACAGAACTCACATGGTCACATTTTCATTCGCCTAAGACGACGCGAAGGCGAAAGCCATCTTCTTTTCCTTCAGTCAATGTATTTATCCTCCCACGCCCCCCTTCAAAAGCTGTCTGCAGCTAACGCGGCTTTGCACTGCCTCCAGTATCGGATGCACTGCAATCTTTATGTAACTCACGCGCTTTTGCACTGCCTCCGTGATCGGCCCACCGATCACAGAGGCAATGTGATGACGTAGGCATGTGACGTCCAAAATTTGGGGACCTGTGGCGTCGTTGACGCCGCCGATGCGGAACGACGAGTGTCAATTTTCGCGTTTAAAGAAGCATGGCCTTTGAACTGTTATAATGAGCGGCCTCTGGCGTATATGTCATCTGGCGTCGCCCAGCACTTGGCACAGCAGCGCCTAGCGCATGCAACGCAATAAGTTAATCATGATGAAGGTTACATAAGCTAAGACTAATTCAATTAAGTCTAATTAGGTGAATTTTAAATAAGCTAAGTTCAGCATGGCCAAGTTAAGCTTAGTTTAGCCTAGTTGAGTCAAGTAAAGCGTGATCACGCATAATTAAGCCATATCTACTTAAGCTAAGCCTAGTTAAGACTGATTAATTAAGCTTAATTACTAAGTTAAGCCGGATTAACCTAATCTAGCAATAAAAAACAGCGAAATTAAGTCGAGTTTGCCAAGTCAGCCCGGATTAAGCTAATCCACATTAACGCAGTTTAAGCTATTACGACTTAATCCGATAGTCGAAACTGCAGATTCCGGCCCTCCGTGATCAAGCCAGTCGTATGTGTGTGGACATACTAATATGGATTAACTCAATCCGGAGTGAACCGGATTCAGGCAAATACATATCGAGTCGTGCTTGATTAAGCGCTGCTCGGCGATCCCGTGCTGGATTAATTCACGCTTCGTCAAGTCATGCCGCATTAAGCTAATCCCATCCGTGCGCCGACTGAGTCGCTAATAAGTTGGCCACCAGCGCCGCTAATAATTTAGCCTTGCGCCAGTAGTGCAAGCTAACCTAATTTTTTTTTGTTAGGCACACGAAGTATAATCGCGGCTTCGAACCATTTGGCATGCGTAACATTGTGCGAAGAAAACCAGATTGTGTTGGTACAAAGTTCCCGCGCAGAAGCTGTGTTAGAGCGTCCAAGAGAAACAGTGACGTTCTCAGTGAAATTGAACTTGTTTACGATGCTATAGCGAGCAGCAACTTGCGCAAACCTCGAAATGAACTACATTGAGGCACTCACAACTGATATTGAAGATGTTGGCCAGAATTTCTAAATTACAATTCGGTGCCTTCACATGTCTTCCTTCATAACGCTTCGCGCCTACAAGACGGTGTCGCCAGTGGCTTCTTGCCATCACTAAATATGTGTCGGCCTCCGCAATCGGAGAACCCACCCATGGCGATGAGAAGAGATGCAGCGTCAGTCTCTGAGAGGGCGTAGGAGGGAGAAAATAGAGGAGGTGCGCATTCTTCTCAGTGTGTCGCTACATTACGAAGCTTCAGGGGCTTTAGGAGCCGCCGGATCGATGGCGTCATTTCGTGGCAATGAGTTTCAAGTACAACAGGATGAGCACCACGGCAGCTTTTGATAACTTGAGCTCTGGCAATGGTCGACGCCACAAATATATGACCATAACGGCCATATCGATGAGGTTAGAAGATCCCTACAGGGCATGCGTCGCGCGAAAGCTGCCGATAAAATGTCATAACAACCGAGTTGAGTGAAGATGGAGATTTTATACATAAGCAGTTTGCGATTTCCTACATATTATGCCTTATATAGCAAATGTACCAGATAGTCTGAAAAAAGGAAATGATATATTAATGCACAAAAAGTGAAACTTTAAGAGTTTAAGAACCGATAAGCCCTATTTCAGGATTGTACAAAATATACACAAACAGAATTCGCTGTCGTATATTTGATAGAATTTTCACTGTATAGCGCCCAACGCCCCACTGGAGCGTACGTTGGCTCTCTGATCACGTTCAAACCGCGCTTCCTGTTGGATATCTCCAAAAAGCCGTGTCCATTCTTTTATTGCCAATTTACATCTTGCGGGAACTGTTTCCATTGAAAAGGCGAATTCAATGAGCCTGATCTGATCAAATGTATCGTCGTCCGAAACAAACGAATGATGTCATGTGGTCGCCACTGGTGCGTTTGGGATTGTCACATCCATACAACTGCCCGAGTACTGTGGGCACTGCCGATTTGAGATCGCTACTACGACAGTGCCCACAGACAAGCTGCATCAACGTAGAACCGCTCTCGTCAAAGCTAACTCTTCCCCTGTTTCCATGTTTAGGGTTGAAATCTCTCGTCTGCTTTAGGCATGCACTACACAATGACATCAAACGAGGTTCAATTTCCGCACGAGAAGGCCCGTACGCACCAGCCAAGAAGGATGTGAAGAAGGACGCGTCAGGCTGTCCGCGACAACATGCCATGTGGTCATCAACGGGGACCAGTAAGAACCCTGCGCCTTCCCGAAGATGATCACAAGTGGAGTTTGAGAAGCTGCTCGGGAAGCAGAGCTTACAGGGAATTTTTCGACAACGTTCAGCCTAACATACGGGCCACAAGCGACCGCAGACGCAGTTCCCCTGTCTTCCATGTCACGTTCAAGTACTGCACTGGCGGAGCTAGAATGATCCAGGCTTAGAGTTGACGTTAGATTGCATCTTAGAATCTCATAACAAACGACTACGTGCAAAACCCGCGCCGCCACGGCATTGAGCGCCCCTCCTACGCACCTCGCGCACTACATGTCTTGTATTTCTTATGAGCGACAATAGGTGGCGCCTTCTGTGACACTATTGGAAAGATGAATGCTGCAAATATGAAGCACATAGCGTTGTGGGGACACAATATGTACGAGGTGCTTCGAGGTCTGTGGAAAGGTGTAATGGTTCCGGGGCTTACTTTTGGGAACTCAATGGTGTGCATGAGGGCAGAGGTGCAATCGGAAATGGATGTAAATCAATGGACTGTAGGACGCCTCGCGTTAGGTGCTCACGGGAAGACGACCAATGAGGCTGTAAAGGGCGATATGGGATGGGCAGGTTTTGAGGCGAGGGAAGCTCAGAGCAAAATACCGTTTGAGAAAAGGCTAAGGAATATGAAGGAGAGTAGATGGGCAGAGAAGGTGTTCCCTTATTTGTATAGGAAGGGCGTGGACTCACAGCGCAGAAAAACAACTAGGAGGCTTACTAGTAAATATACAGCTGGTAGCGTACGCAATGTGTCAACAAAGACCCTTAAGCGAAAAGTCAGAGAGGCGGAGAGGATTTACTGGCTGGCAGCTATGAAAAAAATGCCGGCTTTGAGTAATTACCGAAAGGGCAAAAATAAAATAAGGAGGGAGGCATTTTACGATAATTCATGAGGAAACGCTTTACTATTTGAAGCCAGATTAGGTTGCCTTAGAACGCGTAGTTATAAAGCGAGATTCAGTAAAGAAGAAGAACAATGCACGTGCTGCGGGGAAGATAAGGAAACGGCGGAGCATGTTCTGATTGAATGTGGAGATATCCACCCAGGTGTACGTTTGGGCACGAGCGTACATGAAGTCTTGGGTTTTATGGACAACAACGGAAAGCTGAACACACCCGCGATTGAAATAAGAGACGGTTAGAGTAGTGGTGGCAGAAAATTACAAAGAAATGACAAAAATAAATATTTGAATTAAATAAGGGCATTCTGCCGTAAAGGGCGGTGAACTGGGCTGAGAAATTACTTTTTTTCTTGTAGTAAGATAGATTTAATTGAAGTAGAGGCATTAGGCCAACGTTAAGAAAAAGAAGTGAAAAGGAAAACATTTTTTTTATTAGAGCCTGGTGGCATGCTTGTCACCGCCCCGTTATAAAGGGGACGCTCATAGCATCCATCCATCCATGGGAATTCGCTGTTTAAAGTTCCAGAACGAGAGCTTTGATGGGTGGCAGTCGCCAAAACATCCAATATGCTGACTTGGATATACAGGCATGTAAATGTTTTACCGTACAAGTAACGCTAGGTCACTAACAATGTGTGAAGAAAGACGCATCGCGGGACGGCCTCCCAGAACACGACATCATTAACATGAAAAGAATAACACAGTGAGGCAGAACCGCGACTAGACGCTATGCTCAGCACGCTTGGTAAAGAACAAAATGCATGATAAGAGAGCAATAGTCAATTTTCACCGAACAAACATTTACGTGTGCGTTTTTGCCCCTCGAACGGTCAGAGAATGGAATTCAGTTCTCATTGGTAAAGTTCAGTCAAATTATTTTACAGCTGTTTGGTGCGAAATAGGTTATGTAGGCTGACGAAGCTAGCCAATTTTTTTCGTCACCTGAACTTAGTAGCCTTCAGAATAAAGCCAACGCTGCTCTGAAAGCTCTCCAAGAATGGCCAGCAGCAAACATTCTACAAAGTAATACGATAAGACAAACGCCGTGATTTTCAGACCGAAATCTAAGCAGATAAGCACCAATGACATCACCCCTTCATTATGCACAGGAAACAATCGAAATAACAATAAGTAGTGTGCAAATACTTGGAGTTTCATTCAGAGAAAACGCTTTGGGATGCACATATCGAATCGGTTTTAGGCAAGTTATCCCGTGTGGTCCGTACGAAGGTGTGAAGTGCGCGGATTATAAACTGCGCGCCGTGAAATGATGGGGAAAGATAAAGAAGAAGAATCTGGCACGCGCGTGGAAAAGCGAAAGGATAAATAAATGAAATGAAATGCCAATTCGAGGAAACTACGGCGATGGTTCAGAAGCACGAGGAGAGAGAGGAGCGAAGAGGAGCGGCCGCTGGGTGTGAGGCGCGCTATCGTATAGTTAACCTCACTCAAGCGGTCGATGATGACAAACGGGCCAGCATAGTGCGCCAAGAACTTGGTGCATAGACCGTGCTTCCGTACTGGGGTCCACAACCACACAAAATCGCCAGGGACATAGCTCACAGGGAGATGTCGTATCTGGCCTTTGACGTGGTCTGGGAAGCTAGCGTGTGGAGTCGCGCTAATCGACGAGCTTCCTCAGCACGACAGAGAGTCTCAGCTACTGATAGGTTATCAGCGGTGGTCAAAGGAAGGATAGTGTCCAAAGTATAACGAGGTGGGCGCGCGTATAGAAGGAAGAATGGGCTATAGCATGTCGTTTCGTGTCTTGCTGTGTTGAACGCATATGTTATAAACGGCAAAATCTCGTCCCAGTTCTTATGATTGGATGCCACGTACATTGAAATCATGTTCGTAAGGGTCCGGTTCGCACGCTCGGTAAGTCCGTTTGTTTGAGGATGGTAGGGTGTTGAATGTCGAAAAGTAGAAGCACATAAGCGTAGCAATCCCTTGACAACATCTGCAGTGAACTGGCGTCCACGGTCGCTGATTATCACTCGGGGCGGACCGTGCCGGAGAATGACGGAATCTAACAAGAAAAATTACGCCATCTCCCGCTAAAGGGGACCATGAGGCGATGCGAAGCCGGAGCACTTGCACGATCGCGTTCCGTTGGCGTTCGTTGGGCATGCTACCGACCTCGTGTCGTGGGACGCGAAGAGGGACGCTACGCGCGTCGTGTCTTCCGTCTAGCCTGGCCGTTAATTCTCACAGGGCGAGCGGGGAACGCGGTCGACAGGCGGGCGAGAGGGGGGGGGGGCAGCGTAGGAGAGGAGAGAGAAGGGGAGGGGACGCGCATGCTCTCGAGCTCATCGCGGCGTTGTGCAGGAGAGAATTTCGGCATGTCTAGCCCGCATTTCGAAGGAAGAGTGGAAAGGGGGATGGGAGAGGGAAAGTGGAGAGGGGAAAGGGAGAGGATGAGGGGAGAGGGGTAGAGGGAAAGGGGAGAGGCGGTAAGTGGAGAGGGTATGCGCATGCGCAGTGAGGGTGGTCACGCCGCACACCACCACCACCACCACCACCGCCGGATTGAGCTCGACCTTAAGATACTTCGCATCTAATAAAGAGAAGGCAGCAGCAGTCGCAGAGGGGATGGCGGCCGTCTCGCAGTACCGAGTGAGGTAATCGATGCACACGACTATACAGCGGTTACCGGTGGAAGATCATGGGAAAGGACCTAGAAGATCAATTCCCACTTGCTCAAAAGGCGAGCACGCAGGCGGCACAGGCTGGAGTTGACCGGCGGGAGCTTTCGTGGGACGCTTGTGACGCTGACACCTCGTGCAGCTGGCGACATACTGCTCGGTAGTCTGACGCATTCGCGGCCAATAAAAACGCTCTTTAGCTCTATACAGAGTCCGCGCTGATCCCAAGTGGCCGGAAGTGGGGTCATCATGCATGGCACGTAATATAGAAGAACGGAGGCTTTTCGGTACCACTAACAGCAGTAAAGGCCCAGTTGCAGAGTAATTCTTCTTATATAGCATTTCATTGCGAACACAGAACTGACGCGCTATCTGAGAATCTTCAGCGGCAGAAAAGTATGGCTGCAACTTTGGGTCCCTCAGCTGTTCAGCCTTGAACACGTCCACGTTGGGAAAAGCAGGCTCAAGGGAAGAGAGGTAACGATCGAAGTTTTCTGCCTCGCAGTCTGTGAATTTTAGAGGTAGTGTTGAAAGGCAGTCAGCATCCGCATGGCGCCGGCCGGTCTTGTAAGATACAGTGAAGTCGTACTCTTGCAATCTGAGGGCCCAGCGCGCAAGTCGATCAGATGGATCACGTAGGCTCACAAGCCAGCAGAGGGAGTGGTAGTCTGTGAGGATCGTGAAATTCCGTCCGTACAAGTATGACCGAAATCTTTGAACTGTCAAGATTACGGCAAGGCATTCCTGTTCGGTCACAGTATAGTTCCGCTCCGGCTTACTCAGCGAGCGGCTGGCATAAGCGATGACATGTTCTTTATCCTTAATGCGTTGAACGAGTACGGCACCGACGCCCACACCACTAGCGTCTGTGTGAACTTCCGTTGGGGCGGAGGGGTCAAAGTGCCGTAGAATCGGTTGTGACGTCAAGAGATGCTTCAGCTGTCGAAAAGAGGCGTCACATTCCTCTGTCCAATGGAACGGTTCATCCCTTCGCAGGAGGCATGTCAGCGGATGAGCAACGTCAGCAAACCGATTAATAAAACGACGAAAGTATGAGCATAGTCCTAGAAAACTACGCAGCTCCTTCACAGACCGTGGTGGCTGGAATTCTTTGACGGCCTTAGTCTTCTGTGGGTCAGGTCGGATACCATCGTTATCTACAAGGTGCCCTAAAACGAGTGCTTGCCGCTCACCAAAATGGCACTTCTTTGAATTGAGAACAAGCCCAGCGTTCTTAATACAAGCCAGCACAACATCGAGACGCTGATTGTGTTCGCTAAACGTTCGCCCAAAAATCACAACGTCGTCGAGGTAGCACATACAGATCTCCCATTTGAGGCTACGCAGGATGGTATCCATGAACCGCTCGAAGGTTGCGGGGGCGTTACACAGACCGAATGGCATAACATTGAACTCATAGAGCCCATCCGGAGTCACAAAAGCTGTCTTTTCTTTGTCCACCGGATCCATCGGTATCTGCCAATAACCTGACCGCAAGTCAACGGAGGAAAAGTACGAGGCTGAGTGAAGGCAGTCAATAGCATCATCAATGCGAGGGAGGGGATAGACGTCTTTTTAGTGACTGCATTGAGACGTCGACAGTCCACACAAAACCTCCAGGTGCCGTCTTTCTTTTTTACAAGTATTATTGGGGCCGCCCAAGGACTGCACGACTCCTGAATTACCCCCTTTTCCAACATTTCGCGAACTTGCTCATCGATTATCTTACGTTCTGCCGGGGAAACTCGATAAGGCTTTTGCCTTATCGGATGCGCTGTACCTGTGTTGATCGGCGTGTGCGAGACTCAGGGATCGGAAGCGGTTTGTCCTCTTGCGCAAAGTCAAACACAGATAGGTGCCGTGACAGGACGTCGATCAAGGTGCGGCACTCACGCGCACTCAATGACGTGTTAACCATGCCAAGTAGACGTGAGTCGGAAGGCCGTAGAGTGACCGCTTCGCCCGGAGGATCTCCATCTGTGAACGAGGCCACCGTAGAAAGCTAGTCTGCTCGGAAGGTAGCGAGTTTCATTCCGTCCGGGAGTATGGCGGGCTCTGTGGAGTAGTTGACTGCCAACAAAGCAGATTTTCCATTTTCCACTAGCACCAGGCAATGCGGAATGACGGTGTTCTTTTTAGCACAGGCTGAATGAATGGGATCCACAGTGGCATCAAACGTGGCGTTTGTAGGGCTGGAGCAGGTCACTGGTACCCACACAACTGATAATGCTGGCACGGTGGTATCCTCAAAGACAGCAAAAGTACTTTCGTGGCCGGGGTTACTGTCCTCCAAAAGTTCAGAAGGAAGGCTGTCGGTTACTGACAACTCCCCAGTTCGACAATTAACTGTAGCTCCACACTGCTTCAAAAAATCAATACCCAAAAAACGTCGTTGGTGCACGGAGAAATGATCACGAAATCGGTGGTGAAAAGTCTACCACCCAAGGATACGTCCACAGTACACATTCCAACAGGAGACAATGATTCGCCGCCCACTCCAAAAAGCATTCCTTCTTGATTCCACCGAAACATCACTTTGCGGCGTAGCGCCCCCTTAAATACGAGACTCATTACCGAGACAGTCGCACCTGCGTCCACCAAAGACATAGTAGGTACTCCATGGACGCACACATGCAACTTGTTCCTTAACATAAAAACGGGGGGAGCTATATCTGTTGAACGCAATTTTCCAGCGACCTCACCCCCATCGGCCGCGCTGGTTAGTTTTCTGGCGGTGGCGACGGTACGCGCCGCCGTGGCGATGGAGAACGGCGCGGTCGAGGTACTGATGGTGGCGTCAAGCTCCGGTCGGAGGCTGGTGAGGTGTTCCTGAAGGTCCTTTGTGCAAAGTTATCCCTCGACGTCGTGTGGGCCGGCCATCGACTACCGGTGTGCCCGTCGTTGCGCCGAGTACCAGCCGATGGTCGTTCATATCGAGATGACTGCCGGCGCTCACAGAACCGCGCGATGTGGCCAGGCACACCACTGTTATAACACACCGGGGAAGGCGGTCGCTGCACACGCGTCTCGTCCAAGTAATCAGGCATATCTGGATATGGGGAATACGCAACACCTTCGGGCTCCGTGTCGTAACCAGTGGGCGGTCAACGATAGCGGCGGGGGAAACGAGGACGCGGTTGGTAGTCGGACCTCAGAGAAGGTGGCGCCATGGGACGTGGCACTTCCGTGTGATAACGGACATCGGTAGCGTTCACGGACTGCCATGCTGGAACAGGGCCTGGCATGGAGGGATCTTGCGCTGAGCAGGCACTCGCGAAACGTGGCGGGGACGAAGTTAATTCTTCACGCCGAAGAAGCTCTTCGCGAACAATTTGGCGTATACTTGAGGCAAGGTCCGACGACGAGCTCACGTCAACAGTTGCTACCGTCGCCACGTTAGACAAACAGCCAAACTTGGTAGTTATTCGGCGCATCTTCAATGTTTCGAAGGTCCGACAATGCCGTATGACATCGGACACAGAGCTCAAGTTATCCTTGCCGATGAGAAAGTTGTGCACGTCCTCAGCGATGCCTTTCAAGAGATGCCCAACCTTGTCTTCCTCTGACATACATGGGTTCACTGTCTTGCACAGCTTCAAGATCTCCTCAATATATGCGGTGCAAGTCTCACCAGAAAGTTGAGCCCTCTGGACGAGTGTGAACTCAGCACGCTTTTTCTTCGCGGCGGCGTCACTGAAGCAGCTTTTCAGTTCTTCAACAAAAATACTCCACGTCGTTAAGGCGTCCTCGTGATTCTCGTACCAGACGAGCGCGGTGTCGGTCAACGAGAATACCACATTTGTGAGTCGATCATTTGCGTCCCATTTGTTGCTCTTGCTCACCCGCTCGTAATGGGTCAGCCACTGGTCGACGTCTTCCCCAGCTTTTCCTCCGTAGGGCCGTGGCTGTCTGTAAGGCTGCGAAAGGCAAGCAGGAGTTGATGTCGCAGTGTCAGCGTCAGTAGACATGTCAAGCTGCACTGGCGGAAGACCCCGCGACGACTGCGACGAAGACTTGGTGGAACAGCTTCCGTGGTTGGACGTACCCAGCACCTCGACCACGATGTTACGAGTCAGGAGGCGTTTATTGAGAATGCTCAGCGGCAGAGCACTGGATGGGGTGAGGCTACGGAAGCAGCAACAAAGTCCTCGTCGTCGTCTTCTCCTACCACTCCTCTTTCTCGCTCCAGAGGCGCCGTTACAATATAATGAAAGACTTAATGGGAGTCCACACATAGAATATATAGCAGCAAAGGCACAACGAGCGTTAGGCTTATTGCGTTGGCTGAGTAACCGGAAATATGGGTTACGTAGAGACACTTTGATAATGTTGTACAAAATGTACATGCGCCCAATATTGGAATTTGGGTGCATATTATTTTGGGGCGGCCCTGCTTATAAAACAAAACCTTTAGTTTTATTGGTGCGTGAAGCGCTGCGAATGTGTCTGGGACTCCCAAAGTTCGTGGCCATTAATGTTATGTATCAAGAAGCACGCCTTCCAACGCTTCTTTGTCGATTCCACATCTTAACGGTGCAAACATTTTTAAAATTTTACAGCTTACCAGCTAGAAGATCTGAACACGCCTGTATCAGAGACCCCGACACCTTCTTTCTTGCCCATTGGCCACGATTTCATACACCCCAAATAACTTTTGTTCAAAAGAAACTGGACAGCATTAAGGTGGACATTAGAACGATAATTGAAACTAATGGCTCACATAGTAATATTACGATAGAATATGATGAAATTTTCCCCCAAAAATCTAAGTTCCAATCTCTCCGATTTTTGAATAACAGGTTAAAAGATTACTTGGTTCATGCAGAAACAAAAAACATAATAGCCACAGATGCTTCTGTGAATAATCAAAAGACAGGCGTAGGAATTGCTTCCGATTTGCTTCGCTGGTCATTCTCAGTGAGGCTGCCAGATTTCACGCCTGTTTTTGAGGCTGAGCTCTTGGCTATTGTTTTGGCGCTTCGAAAACTGCCTTCAACCGAAAATAGTGCAATCATAATAACAGATTCTTTTTCGGTATGTACAGCACTCCAGCTTCAGAACACTCACGAGCCCTCATGACTGCGCACATTAGTTCCGCCACAGCTAAAACTTCTGCAATTATTCTGGGTACCAGGCCACTGCGGGATACAATTAAATGAATAGGCCGATTCTTTAGCCCGGGCTTCCCTCGATGGACCAATAATTTCGGCACTCCCAGAAGTAGAATACATAGCAGCGATCAGATATAGAAAATTAGCAATTTGTACAGATATGACAGAAACGATAGCTAAATGGACAGAATATCAACACCTTAAATTTCCATGGAAACCTAAGTGGAGTCAATCTAGAAAGTTTCAGGTTATTATTTCCAAATTTAGATGCCGTGTTCCCCATTAAATTTATATTTACACAGAGCTGGTTTGGCGATATCACCCCTTTGCCCATTTTGCGAAGAAACAGAATCTATTGAACATTATTTTATATCATGCCGCAACTATTCAATAATTAGGAAAAGACTTCTGGTTATTCCATTTTCAACGATTGGTTTAAATTTAACTGCAGAAAATGTTCCAAACTTCGGTGCCTCCGTTTTGGGACATTGTCATAGAGAAATGTTTGATGCTGTGTGTAATTTCATCTTAGCAACTAAACGTATTCCAACATAAGGTCTAAGAAATACTGGAAAAATACTGGCGACATAATTATAAAATGTTATTAAAAGTAAGTCATAGAGCCAAATTTGGTCGGGTCAGGTAAACTCAGCTGTCTGGTCGGCTCAAAATTGTAATTAATATAATTATCTTTCATAGGCTATAGTACCTTTTGTAATTATATTGCTCTGTATCTTCGCGTTTTTTTTTCTACTTTAGTAATAGGGACGTAAAAAAAATACCGTAATTATCATCCGTGGCTACAATAATTTTTCTTGGCCAATCCCCCAGAGTGGGTAAGTGCCAAAATTAGTAGGCTACAAACAAAGCAGCGAGGGATCCTGCCGCCCGGTTCTTGGCCCATTCCCCTTTGTGGGTAAGCGCCACTAGGAAGAGGTCATCATCATCATCAAGACAGTCCACGCGTCTTGGCCGTCGGGTTTCGGACCCGAGCCACGGCGCCTACCTTCGTCTACCTGAGACCTGAGCGACCTTCTTGGTACCTGCTGTTCCTGGCCGTGGGGCTCTGGTGTGCTGCTGCTGCTGGAGAACGTTCCTGTGCCCGCGAACAGGTGTGAGCAGTCGGGCTTCGAGCTCGAGCTCGGACGAGGCTGTCCGGCCAGAATCCGTCCTCGGAGCCGATGCTTCGGCTCTAGTGTCAACCTGACATCATCGAGCCGCTAGACGCCGACGGCAACGGCGTCCCTCATCGGCTCCGTACTTCGCTCCAAAATATCGGCATCACTCACCTTGGTGAGGTCGGCATCGTGTCTTCTCTCCGCGACAAGCTGAATGCTAGAGACTGAGTGATTAGGTACAAAGCATGTAGTTTTTAGATGCGAAGCAGCTCTTTGACTAGCCTGTGTAACGCTGTCCCTCCGTCCGCACAAACGCGAGGCAACGCGCTTCCCTCGGCGCAGGTGTTGGAGCGGTGCCAAGTAGGTCACGCCGCAGGTAGGCGTTGACGTCACGCTCCCCTCGCATGCTTCCCTGGCAGGTGCGCGCATACGTCACTCTCTCCCTCACCCGCCGGAGCGCCCGCAGCTGCCGGCTCCAACGTCCGCTCACCTCCCGTGTCTGCGTTTCAAACAAACGTTTACACCTGTAAACGCTACACCGAGTTTCGCTTCAAACGAATCTTCCAGCGCTCACCGCAGCACCCGCGTTAGTGCCATTCAACCCGTGACGCCACCCGTGGGCAACGCTGCTGCTTCGCATCCCATAAGCGTTCCCTTCGGGGAGATGGTCCATTTTTTTTCGTTCTTAGTTACTTGGCCTCAGTCGGAGAGTCAGTTATTTCTGTAGTGTACTCTTCTGTCTTTGTTAGTGTTGTGTGTTCTGGTTTTAGTGTTGTTATTAAATGTGAGTTGCAAGCGGTCTCGTCATTTTGGCGAGCGTCTTGAGGTGACGGCTCGTACATTACAAAGAAGCAAATATCCTGCAGCTTGTGCGAAACCAAATACCACAAAGTAACGGAGGGCACACCACAGATCTATGTTAGCTTTTAAAACAACGCTTCTTGTTTACAATATACTCTTTTTTTCTTCCTTATGCTGTTTTTTGGTATGGGGTGCGACGACCTGTACAAACCTTCAAAGACTTCATATACTGCAGAAAAAGTTTGTACGATCACTTTTTAATGTACCATATTATTCTCATACTTCTAATTTAGTTTTTAAAGCAAATACAATACACATGTTTAACCTTTATAATTTTAGGTTAGGTCTAGCTTTCGGACGAGAGACAAAAGAAAACAGAGTTTTTCCATGAGTCTTTTCATTGCTTTAGGGATGCCATACTTGGCATGGACTACTTAAACCATCACGGCGCCTTCATCTACCTAAGAGTCAAATCAATAACTCTGTCGTCGGACAAAGCGACCCCGCTGGATACAAACCCATGTCGACATGCCGTTAACATGATGGAGGATCAACTCGCCATTCCTCCTAGATCTAGCGTCTTATATCCCGTCCGCACCGTAAAGGGTGAAGACATCGAAGGTGTCAACGAGAGCGATCAGCGTTTGCTGCCAGACGATGTCATTTGTGTCGCAAGAGGCATTGCTCGATTGCATCAAGGATAAGGAAGCGTGATGCTAACGAACTTCAGCCGAGAATACAGACACCAAAGCAGGGCCACGACAATTGCGTGAATCGAAGAAATCTTGGCTGTCAGCAATGCGTTTCGCTTTTCAGATTCTGATGAAGCTAAATCGTCCAAGCCAATGCCTGAGGCATCCTTCGACGTAAACGCAAGCCTTCCCGCTTGTCAACAGCAAAAGCTCCGGTACCTTAGGAAGCAATACAAGGACTGTTTCTCGTCGTCATCGCGGGTCCGACAAACGCCCCTTGCAAAACACCGTATCATAACGGAAGAAAATGCTCGACCACTCCGTCAGAGTCCCTACCGGGTTTCGATGCGATAACGGGAGGCTGTTAAGAAACAAGTCGAAGAAATACTACTCGACGACATCATCCAGGCGTCCAAGAGTGTGTGGGCGTCTGCCATAGTGTTAGTGAAGAACATGAATGGGACCCTAGGTTTCTGCGTCGATTATCATCGCCTCAACGAAATTTCGGAGAAGGACGTGTACCCTCTTCCAAGGATAGAAGACGCCCTGGATCGAATCTACAACGCTATGTACTTTCATCGATGGACCTCAAGACCGCTCAAGTCGACGAGAGAAACCGAGAAAAGACGGACTTTATCACACCAGACGGCCTGTTCGAGTTCAAGGTCAAGCGCTTTGGTATTTTCTCGGCACCTGCGACTTTCCAACGTGTTAAGGATACAGTGCTGACTGGCTTGAAGCGACAGGCGTGCCTCGCGTACTTGGACGACGTCGTTGCGTCTGCCTCAGACTTCGACGAACACCTTCGGCGTCTTGAAGCTGTACTTCAAGCAATCAAGACCTCCGAACTCACCCTGAAGTAGAGGTGTGCGCCGCCGCGCCGCGCCGCTGCCGCCGCCTGTTTTTGATCACGCCACTCGCGCCGCCGCCGAAGTCCCAAGAGAGATCACGCCGCCGCGCAATAATTGCGGCGCGCCGGCGTTAGTCTTTTCCTTTATATCGAATGGGAAATCTGGAAATAAAATAAAATACTTCGGCGGAGGAGTTCTCGATGTGTCCATGTAATGAACTGTCCATTTCAGCGGCCGCTGAATAACGGGAGCTCGGCGAGAATCCAAACTTCAGGTTCATCCAAACTTCAGGTTTCATCAGGTGTTCCCCAGGGAAGTGTTTTCTGACCACAACTTTTTTTAACATATATAACTGTTATTGTTGAAGTTGTCCCTGAACATATCGGAATAAGGCTATTCGCCGATGATTGTGTACTGTATAAGGAAATAGTTACCATGAGTGATCAACAGCTTTTAAATTCCTGCCTTGATAACGTTTTCCAGTGGTGTAAGCAGTGAGATGTGAAACTAAACTCAGAGAAAACAGTGTACATGAACATCACGAGAAAGAAAAACTTTTCTTCTTTTCCATATGCGCTACAAACTCACATACTCAAAGAGGTCAGTGAATATAAGTACCTTGGCGTAACAATAACCAAAAATCTAAGTCGGAATATGCATGTATCGAACATTTGCGCATGCGCCTTCCGTAAGCTATACTTTCTCAAGTACAAACTTCGTCTTGCCCCGCCATTGTGAAGCTGTTAGCCTATAATACCATCATTAGACCTACTCTCGAGTATGCGTGCGTCATTTGGGACCCATACACTAGAAAAAACATTCATGCCATAGAAATGATTCAACGTAAATGCATTAGGTTTATATTTTATAAGTACCGCATGACAGACCCCCCCACAGCTATCATGAAAGAAAATAATATACAAGAACTCCAGCTTCGTCGCAAAATTCTGAGATTAAAATTTCTTTTTCATTTAAAAAACAAACATTTCGCACTAGATGCCTCTACGTTTATCCAACCACTGACGTCACGAGAAACTAGAAATCGCCATGCTGCGTCGATAACACCATTCCAGACACGTACCAACACATTTGAGTTCTCTTTTTTTTCCTCGGACCATTGCAGACTGGAACGCCCTGCCGTTTGAGTCGCTACAACACATTGACTACTTCGACTTTATCACATCATAACCCTAAGCACTATCCTTTTTTTGGTTCGTATGTACAGGAAGTACGTGCACTAGTAATCCCAGCCGTTTACATGAACGTCTTAACGTAATAATACTCGTATTGCTGTGCCATGTGTTATATTGCGAGTATGTATTGGTGTAAATAGTTTTGTGTACATATACTTATTCTGGTCACAAATTGTTACTGATTTATGTGATGAAAATGCTGTTGAATATGAATTGCTATGTGTACACTTGTTTGTATGAGAGTATTAATTTCGTGTGTATATTGCGCGCGTTGACTACTGATTTGATTGTGATTTCTTTTCACTCCTGCATGGGCTCTGATTTGAGCCTGCAGTATTCTGTAAATAATAATAATAATAATAATAATAATAATAATAATAATAATAATAATAATAATAATAATAATAATAATAATAATAATAATAATAATAATAATAAGCCCGCCCCCTGTTTCCAGTTCTTGTTCTGCAACGCCATCATGACATCAAGAAGTTTTCAAACACTCTCGACACAAATTATAGGGACGGAATGCGCTTCAATGCAACGAATGCAGTCCTCAGAGATACGATTTTTGGTGAAAATGTATTTTGACCGTGTTAGCCATCGATTTAGGTTTAATGCGGCCGCTCGTATAACGCAGCTGTAAGGTCGGTACGTATTCCCTGCATCGTTCTCAAACATCTGGGACACATTCATATGCAAATTCAGACTTGAAAAGTTCCTGTTTCTGTGCATTTCGTCCACTCTCTTCTTACGCTAGGAATGCGCTGGCGGGTTCGGTGCGGCGGCGTGGTCAAGAGCGAGGTGACATGACCGCTCACCGCTTTTTCGAATCACTGAATGCGCTCTGCCGAATGGGACTGTGGACATCTCCTTTGGACGAACGCATCGAGAATAGCTCCCCAGAAGTTGTAGTATCTTTTTCTTCTCCAGAAATATCACGAGTATTGCCTGACCTTAACGCTGCCGCGTCCTTCAGCCTTAAAGGGCGACGACGCAACTCGCTGGATAGCATATTCGTGAAGTCTTGGACCTAGTACATTGTGCTTAAATAAATAAAATAGATAACTCGGTGCGTTAGTACACTTTTTCCTTTCATTTTACTCGAGTAAATCGATAAATAAATACAGAAGTAGAGAATGACAAATTTAGAATATACCTGAGCTAGTTGGTAGGTATTCATGTTAAGAAGACATGACGTGGAAACACGGACAAAAGAAAATGTGGAGAGAGTGAACAGCTATCTCTCACGTAGACTATACTACTCGCACTTGATTGATAGGTATGGCCTCTGACGTGCGAATGCGCAGATAAATATTTGTGTTTACCTTCGGTCCCACCGCTGTGTGATTTTTTAGTTGTTAGCAGTGTTTCTAGTGTTTTGACTACTCTCCTGTGTCCGGGTTTGCACGCCCTGTATTTATAAGGGGACCCTAACAGCCTCTGAAAACACAACAAAAAACAAAAATAACGAGCACGTTATTCTCTCTTGGCGTTTGTCCTTTAGTGCACTTCGTGATGCCAGAACAGTGATTCACGTGACATCAGGGTACATAGTCTCGACTGGTCCATGTACGAGAAATAACAGTTTTTAATTGTCTCCCATACTGATTTGCTATGCAGCCGCCCACCAGCACTTGCTTCTCTCGCAAGACTATCGTGCGCGATTAACTGAGTTCGTTCCATTTTGTGCGTTTGCGACCACGCATGCAGAAACAACAGACTGCAGCCGACAAACGACAAATCATGATAGGTTCAACGCTTAGTGCTGACATTGTACGCGTGCTTTATGAAGAAATAAGTGGCGAGGAAATGTCCGCTGTAAGAAGGGTATTGAAGGCGAGAACGAAACCAATGCAAAAGGCGCCGGATTATACGATTCTTCCAACGGACGCACTCTTTACAGCGGAGACGATGCAGCTTTCCAGGAACAAGGCGAGTCCGCTTCGACGGTTTTTTGTGTATTTTCTATTGCGTTAGCAATTGTATAGAAACTCAGGACAGGTTTTCACCATCGCCGTCATGATCAGTATAAGCACAAAATCGATAACATCGCTCCGCGCTTTGTATGTTCTACCCGCGAGTAAAATCTCGCGAGCGTTGGCAAGGAACATGGCTAAATCAGAGATAAAACAAGCTGGCCATCTCCGTCACATGGAATAACATCAACCCGCGTGCGAGGCATGCCGTCGATTGCTCCTCAAGCAGAAGGAAACGCCCCGCCCGTCATTAGCTGGGCGAAGGAGCAGGAAGGGATGTCTGGGGAGAGGGACTGCGTAATTCAGCAGCAACTGTGAACTTTGACTATAAGGGCGCGGTTGAGAGCACTCGCACGCGCGCTATTTCGGCAGACGTCTCGTATACCAGCGAACGCCTCGTATACCTTCTACGCACTGTCAGCGCTGTGATCTCACTGGTTCGCGCTCGGACCACTGATACGACAAACCGACCCAAAACCGCTTCTCTCCCGGGAGCGGCCGTACTGCCATACACCAGTGTTTTGTAGAGTTAAGTGAGATCGGAGCACAAAGAGTTAGCTGCTAGCCCTCGTTCATGTAACATTACAGCGTGTACTCTCGCTCTCCTCCCCGCGCCGCCGCCGGTCCGATGAACCCCGCGCCGTTCACGCGCCGCCGCCGGAGGTGGAAACATCGGCGCGCCGCCGCCGGTGATTTTGGGTCCTGCGCACATGTCTACCCTGAAGCCAGAAAAGCGCCGCCTTGCGTATGAGGAGCTCTTGTTCTTGAGCCACGTCATTAGCAAATCTGGAGTTCTCCCCGACGCGTCGAAAACTGCTACTATCGCTGCCTTCCCGCCGCCCAACGACAAGAAGGCCGTACGCCTATTCTTCGCCTCGTGCGCCTATTACAAACGCTTCGTCAAGGAATTTTCACGGATCACCGAGGCACTAAACCACCTCACGAAGACCGACGTAGAATTGAAGTGGGGAACGGCGAAAGTCGATGTATTTCAAGTACAGAAACCACGCCTGCAGATGTTTCTATACTCGCGCATATCGACGAATACGCCGATACGGAAATCCACACCGACACAAGCAGCGTAGGACTCGGCGCCGTTCTCCGTTCTTTTGCAGAGAACTGACGGACTAGAAAGGGTTATCAGTTATGCTAGGCGGTCGCTATCCAAGGTGGAAGCCAACTATTCCTCAACAGGAAAGGAGTACCTTGCCTTCATCTGGGCTACATGCAAGTTTCGCCCCTGCACCTCCGGCAGGCCCTTCATTGTTGTGAGCGACCACCACGCCTTGTTTTGGCTAGCTAACTTCAAAAAAGACCCTTCAGGTCGCCTCGCACGGTGGTTGCCTAAGACTTCAAGAATTTGGCATTGCCACCGTTTACAAGTCCGCGCGAAAGAACTCTGACGCCGACTGCTTGTCTCGCGCCCCCGTCGACCCACCGCCGCAGGAAGACGACGTTCATGACTGCTTCTTGAGAACCATAAGCGCCGGGGACTTCGCTGAACGACAGCGAGCCCACCCGGAACTCAGGGGCCTCGTGAGATACCTCGAGAGCACGACCGTCGTTGTTCCGAAGGTATTAAAGCGAGCACTTGCGTCGATTTTCTTGCGAAATTCCGTTCTCCTGAAGAACTTCGAGCCACTGCGAACCAACTAACTTCTCGTCGTGCCCCCAGCATTACGACCAGACGTCCTCCAGGCCCTACACGACGATCCGACGGCTGGACACCTCGGTGTTTCCCGCACGCTCGCAAGAACACAGGAAAGGTACTACTCGCCGCGTCTTGCCACCGATGTCACTCGCTACGTAAGGACATGCCGAGACTCTCAGCGACGCAAGACACCACCGACAGGACCAGCAGGCTTTCCTCAGCCGGTCGAACCTCCTCGCCGCCCATTCCAGAAAATCGCGATGGACTTACTGGAGCCGTTCCCAACGTCGACTTCCGGAAATAAATGGATCGTCTTAGCTACTGATTACCTCACCCGCTCCGCCGAAGCAAGGGCTCTGCCCAAAGGCAGTGTCGCCGAAATAGCCAGGTTTTTCGTCGACATCATCGTCCTTCGTCATGGCGCCCCAGAGGTCCTTATCACCGACAGCGGTACGGCCTTTACTGCTGACTTAATTCACGCGATCTTAGGATACAGCCGGGCAGCCGGGCAAGCCGCCGCCGAAGCACTGCCTAACACCCACAGACGAATGGGATTGCATCCTTCCGTATGCGACCTTCGCATACAATGCAGTCGTTCAAGAAAACCACGCAGATGACGCCTTACAAGTTGGTCTACGGAAGGAGCCCATCTACGACGCTCGACGCAATGCTGCTGAACGTCACCGACGAAGGCAATATCGATGTCGCCTCTTATTTATAACGCACCGAAGAAGCCCGACAGCTCGCCCGCCTACGAATCAAGAACCAGCAGAGGGTCAACAGCCGTAACTATAATCTTCGACGACGCCACTAGGAATACCAACCCAGTGACCGCGTGTGGGTCTGGGCGCCGATGCGCCGACGGGGACTTAGCTAGAAGCTTTTTCGGTGATGCTTCGTGTCATACATGGTGATTCGACGCGTCGGGACTCCAGACTACGAGGTTATCCCGGACGGCATTACGAATTCTCAACGACGCCGTGCATGAGCTGAAGTCGTCCATGTCGTGCGCCTTAAGCCGTTTTAAGTGCGTTAGCGAACCTGAGGACTGTACTTTTTGCATTAGCATTGCACTTTTTTTGTTTGTACTTATTGCTTGTGCTTTCTTGCTTTATTATTATTTCACTTGTATATGCATTTTTTCACCCTTCCTTGTTCTGTTGCAAGCATCGGCACGATGCCTTTTCAGAGGAGGGCAACGGCACACACGGTCCTTTATTTCTATGCTTTATCGTACCGGCCCATAGAACGTGTAGCTGCTGCATTGCGCAAGCCGCGCCAGAATGCCGGGGAACATTTGGGATTATTTTCAGTTCATCTGCTCCGCTTGAGCGCGCAAACGCGAACAGCTGAGTTTTTTTCTCGGACTAACGCGGAAACCAGCGATAAGGATCAAAATTCTGACGCGCCATGCAGTGGTTCTGTTTATCGACGACCGACGCTCCGTTCGCCGTTATCAGTGTACAGTGTGTACTGCTGTAGAATTACTTTCCGTTTCCCGGCCGCAAGTTCACCCAAATAAAGCATCATCTTGCACACACCAACCGCTGTCTTCGTCGACGTGACAACCCCATGATGATATACTGCCGAAAAGGTTTGTACGATCACTTTTTATTGTACCATATAATTCCCACACATAAGATTTATTTTGAAAGCAAATATTGTCCGCGTTTTTAACCATAATAATTTTGAGTTAGGTCTAGCTTTCGATCGAGAGACAAAGAAATGTTATAATTTATCCATGAGTTCTCTAATCTTGCTAAGAACACGCATTCATATGGCACTCGTTACACAGAGCAGTGGAAGGTGGTGACTGGGCGGGTAAATTATATGCAGAGAACATTTGTCAACACCAGAGGGTGTATGTATGAAATTGTATAACTTTTTTTACATTTTGTATTCTGTATGCCTATTCTGTTAGACTTGGATTTCTTTTTCTTTTCTTAATGTGTGAAATCGCTGCCTGCATTGTAGAGGGGGCTGCGGGAGCCTATCAAGTTCATAATTGAAAATTTTGTTGAAGCGCACTAAAAAACAGACGGACAGAAGAGACTGACAAGGACAGCGCTTGCTCTCACAACTGAAGTTTTATTAATCAGAAAAAGGTATTTAAAGCGGTTACATGGCTCATCGCGCATGTGCAACAGAATAGGGTGCAACAGAAACCACTCGTATCGGGATTACATAATAGTCCCTGTTATTTGTCATCTAGTATTTTGCAAAACCTAAGTGTCGAGATACGCGTATTCTTTATCATGCAGTACAATCGTAGCTTGGCTAACACAATCAAGTGCCCTCTTTCGGATGTGGTAAGATTCCACTATCTCACGTGTTAGCTGATCCTTGTGCCGAAATATTATTTCTGTTTCTTTAAACAGAAATAATATTTCAAGTTCCTAAATCAAGTTCCTAGTGTCTCAAGCAACTTTTACCCGCAGTTACATTCGTCGTTCATGGAAACAAAGAAGTCTTTATTACTAATTTATTAATGTTATTACTATTGATATTATTATTAATATTATTACAGAGCAACAGAAGAAATACTCAAGAGCCAAATACGTCAAAGGGCGATAACAAACACCATAAAATATTAACCAAACATGGTACGCATACGTTTGTCTCATCCAGGGGCTTCGGAGCAGGGAGGGCCTATAACAACTTCCGCGTCGAAAAAAGAATCGGCCTGGCTATAGACGGGCACCCAAGCAGCAGATGACAAGAGTACGGTATATGAGCTTGCTACAATCATAGTATGCCAAAATGATGAGGAATTCCGAACTTCAGGTCGTTCAACCACACCTCTATTCGTACCCGCGGCCGCGAAGCTTTGCGCATCTTTGCTGCTAGAATGCCGCATTTCGAACAAACTTTTGTAGCGAAACTTCTCATCGTGCGGTAGTTGTCAGCCAGCACGGAACGCACTTTGACAACGGTTTTGTAAATGACTTCGTGCAACGGGGAATACGACAGCCAAAGGCAACCTTTATTGGAGGCTTCAGGAATGACTGATGA
The DNA here is from genome assembly GCF_013339695.2 of Rhipicephalus sanguineus. Lineage (NCBI taxonomy): Eukaryota > Metazoa > Arthropoda > Arachnida > Ixodida > Ixodidae > Rhipicephalus > Rhipicephalus sanguineus. Next base: position 28,156,922 of record NC_051178.1, read on the forward strand.
CGGTGTCGAAACCTTTACATGTGAGAGGCCAAGTGACAACAGTATGCAATCTTTATCTCAACAAGGACCATCTTTGCTATATGTATAACCCCAGGACAAAGAAGAGCCTTCTGCCTTATGACAGCGCGCACACTAAACTTGTTAAAAGGGGGACTGCGATGTCATGTGTGAAATCAGCACCAGCAAGAAGCTGCCTACACACCACTTCAGATAGTCTGAATAACCAGTTGCGAAGTTTAGACGCTGCAGGCTTTCCATCGTCGCTTGTCAATGCTGTCTGTGAATCAGTTTTACAGGGCATAAAGAAAAAGGAACTTGACCACCAAAAAGAAAAAGATAGACGAAGACCGCAGGTGATACCATACATCCATAGGTTCTCCCACAATCTTAAGAAGATTGCCCAAAGGTATGACGTCAAAGTGGTGTTTTCTGCGCCATGTAAGTTAGGCCACATTGGACCTATGCTCACCAAAGAAAAGAAAAAAATCCTGCACGAAGAATCATTTTCACCGTTACACCGACTGCGTGGGTCACGTGATATGCAAGATACCACTCAGCTGTGGAAAAGAGTACATTGGGCAGACGGGCCGATGTTTCAACATCAGAGCACGTGAGCATTTTTGAATGTAAAAAACAATTCAGGCGGACATCTTGAAGATCACTGCAACAAGTGTAAATGCACTCCGCACTTTAATCACGCGACATTTATCACGCATGCAAAAACAAAAACAGAAAGAGAAATAATCGAGGCAGCTCATATAAAGAAATCTGGTATCAAGTGTGTAAGTACGCCAAGTGTTTATCTAAGTGACAAAGAGATGCAGGTTTTGTATGGTCACACATGATGCGCTTGAGTTGTTGCTTACATATGCGCATGCATAAAAGCGGGCTTCGTGATTTTCAATAAATCAGTTGGAAGTCAGCGCCAGTCTATGTCGTTTGTGTGTATTCTCTTGTCTTCGTTTCATTGCGCTGCACATACTCCGTATATATCAAGAAACGGTAGAAGTCAGTTGAATGGTGTAATCAGTTCCGCTAAACTGCAGACTTAGCCCGAAAGCTGCACACCAATCACAGCCTAATATCACTGGCACGCACATGTTAGAGACAAGAAGGAACCGCTGTCTGGCTGTCTTCCCAAGCGCACACACTTTCAGCCATATTTCGCCGAGGCTAGGGAAAGCGGCTCCATCAGCTAAAATGAAGTAAGGTCGATCGACTTGCACAGGGTTCATAGAAAACCTCCCCTACAAAAAACTCAATGTTAGGAAACTGAAAGCAGCCCCTGTGTCAACAAGCGCTTCAACGTGCTGCGGCGGATCTCCAAGCTTTACCGACAGAGTTGGCATTTCGGTGAAGAGGCCAAGCGAAAGAAGAGGGGCTTCATCCGTTATGCGGAGCCCTGCCCTCGGCGGCTCGCCTTGTTGTTTCCCGAGGGAACCTTCACACGAGTAGCTGAGTCTGCCAGCGACTCCGAAATTCGAGGGGAGTTCTGAGCAAAATATCCAACGTCGTTGCAGTGGTAGCACCGGACCATCGATGAAGGGTCGTGGTGCCGTGAAGGAGCAGATTTACCGGGCGACGTACGGTGCGTCCGCAAAAAATTGCCTCCGGTACTGATGGTCACATGCTTGCGAGTCTTTTTATATCTCCGCCTCAAGAGCGACGGCAAGAGCTGATGGCACGTCTTTCGGACAAGCGAGGTGGACAAAGCGCTGGACGTTTTTGTTATCAATGGCGTCAGCGAAGGCGTTAGCAGCAATAAGGTCCATGGCTGCGACAGGGCAGCCCGCCGAGGCCTTTCGGGAGAGGCTGTTGACGTGAGCAGCGAGGTCTTGAAGGTCGCGCCGACCTCGCCGGACGTGCTTGAGTTTAGTAGCGCTTCAACTGGTTCTAGCTGGTATGGCATTGCGAAGCAAAATGATGCGCTGCATAGGTGAACTGAGACGAATAACACGAGAACACGAAACGGATTTTCCGTTTCGTGTTTTCGTGTCTTTCGTCTCAGTTCGCCTATGCAGCGCATGGTTTCACTTCGCAGTGTTTGAGTTGTGTGAGATAGAGTTGAAGAAGATGACGCTCACAAAATCGGGTTTCGAGCGTGACACCAGAGCTTCATAGTTCGAGCGGATGACTTGTCGGATGTACTCGAGGTATTCAGCCGCTGCGGCACAAAGTTGCACAACGAGCACCTGAGCGTTGTCTTGAACTGACCAGCCATTTAGGGAAGCAACTGACTCGAACAGCGTCAGAAATGCTGCCCCCGATGTGGTGCCATCAAAGGTAGGTGGCACAAGTTGTTCCGCAAAAAACCGAGACTGAGCTAAGGCGGGGACTTTTTGGTCGACCGAGGTAGACAGGCGTCGCTGACGACAAGACTACGTCTCGATGACAGAGGGTCGTGCAGCCAGGTCTGCGACGACGTCATCTGAAGTGGAGGTACGTTGTCCAAGCGTGATCTCAAGAGACAGCAGGCGAGTAGCAAAGCTAGTCTCGAAATCTTCCATGAGGGCTCTTCTGTCGCCCTCACCTTGTGAAACAAGGGCCTGTAGGCAATCTCTTGTCGGTGGACTCGTACCGGAACTCCACTGTCGAGATTCACTTGGCGTGTCCTGGACAGCGACCTCCGACGGCAGAAGCTGATGCGGCGTTTGTGACGGGATAATTGTCGAGGCTGGGGCCCCCGCGGCCTCTGCCAAGCTTTCCTCCGCAGTCGGGACAGCAGGATCCAGCACTGTCTGTGACGTGTCTCCATCCATAGGGTGTACGTCTGGACCGCCGACTGTTGCCGTTGTCCCGGCAGCCTTGCTCCGTGTAAACATGGGTTACCGTTGTCACCTCTGCCACCAAATGTAACGTACAAGGGCACCTATCCAGAAGAACTCAGGCTGAAACAATCTAACACAGCAGGGGCGTAGCCAGAAATGTTTTTCGGGGTGGGTTCAACCCCCCCCCCCTGGCTACACCCTTGTAACACAGGGCCATCCTCTTCGTTCTCCTTCTCTAGCCTTGCCTTCACGCCCTAGTCACTTCGTCACTCTGTTCCATGCGCGCAACTTCATCCACTACAATATACACATACAAAATATAATAACTTCGCTGTGGTGAGGGGTCAAACATCTCAAACCTTCTACTAGCTTCGCCACTGAACTCATCGGGTGAAATGTTCATTTTCTTCCGGTTGAGCCCATGCCAGCTTGGTTCTTCCCCATATAATGACTGTAGAGAAAATCGGAAAGGAAAATCATGGTCCACAGTTTTATTGCTGAAAGGTTGCGATCTAGAAGCTCAGGCATGTCAGCCTCCAAGCGTACGGCGAGCTTTCATGGGCAGACGCCGGAGCGCACTGACGATTTGAAATATAAAATACAAAGTTAAGCATAGCCATTCTTTCTTGTATTTTTTTTTTCAAACCAGTAACTCGTTCATACACTGTTTTTTTCGATCAAAGTACGTTTCCCCATCCTCATTTTTCTCTGTGGATCGGTACTTTCCCAACTACATGGTCCCATATCAATGTGAGTAGGATCGGCAATGTCTATATGAGGTTCCTGAAGTAATTTTTAAATGACTTCGAGGCGTGACAGAGAGACGCTGCAGCACATGTTGTGGAAGTGTACCGGTAGCGAGCGGCAGTCCCCTGCGAACCCGGTAGACATGGCAGTCTCGAACCGCGAGGTACGATGGGAGGCGGCTCTGCTCAGCCTCGACCTTGCCGATCAACTGTGGGCCGTCCGGCACGCCCAGGATTCCGCCCGAGTCCAAGGACTCGAGGCCGTCACCTAGGCCGGGGTGCTTGTAGCCCCACCCCGCTCAATGCCGCCGGACATGTTCAATAAAGTTTTTACTCACTCACTTCGAGGCGTGAGCAGGGTGGCTAGTGTGGGCGTCTTCACTGGAAGGGGGAGTTGTCACGTGTGAACTTAGTGTTGCTCACCAAATTAGCATTTGCGGTTGTAGTCCGGAGACAAAGTCACCTTCGCGGAAGTTCTTGCTGCAAACACGTGCGCGGGACTTCTGTTCATTGCCCTTTCCCAACTTTAGTAGCCATGCGTCGTGATGTTCGTTATTTTTGAGGTAAAACCGTAGATGTGAAATAACACCCTGCTCCTTCGCATGCGTATTGCGTTAATTGTGGCACACAGCACCAGAGCACCATGCCGCCAAAAGCACTGGTCACGCTTTCCAAGCTCTTGTTGTTTCTAGAGAATAACGCACATGAACTGGTGGTGAAATGAGGCTGATAAGTGGGAAACATTTTTATATAAGAAACGCGCTGGGACCGCCGGCGTCCTGTCGCCAGGCCAAGGTTCCGTGAAGCCAGGTGGCATCACGTGATCCAACATAGAAATTCAGAACGACTCCAGCACCCGTGTCTCCTGTCGTGGGCCTCGTGTACAATAACACTAAAGGGATGCAGAAAGTAGAATTGTAGTGGCAAATTATCTTATTACGGTGACAGGCAATGTTCAAAGTCTGCAACCACATCCATAGCGGCAATCACGAAAGCCACTGTCATGCAGCAGTCGTGGTGGCGTATCATTACACCTTCTAATTCGCTGATAGCAATGAGACTCGGGACGACATCGCTTCAGCACCACGTGTGGGGTGACAGAAATTAAGAGATGTGCGGCCTTTGCTCACAAATATCGCCACTAATAAGTCATCTTTTCACACCCAAAAAACTGCACGCATTCTTCAGTGCCCCTGTTCATTACAGCTGAACTTCATATTTCTCGTTAGTGTTCGTTTTTCCCTAACCGACTTCAATAACGCGTTAAGCTACAACCATACTTTCTTTCCTGCTGATTCAGCCCTAGATTTCGCTTCTGATGTTTCACGTAAACGCCTTATGGTGGCTACATGAGATGGCATCAGCGTCATCTGGTCGATATAGACTCCGGCTGAGGCAAGAAACACAAGACATTAGCTATAAGCGACCTACATAGGCAGCGTCTTTTCTCCCAGCAGCCGAGAAATCTTTTGAAAATATCTCACCTGGCAGTCGCGAAACCGCGTGCTCATTCGTGATAAATTTTCCCACAAAGCATCGTTTTCTTGTTAAGGTAGCGCACACACACACGCGCGCGCGCGCACGCGCGTGTGTGTGTTTGTGGAAAAGGTACAGGTTCCGAGAGAGAGAGAGAGTGTGTGTGTGTGTGTGTGTGTGTGTGTGTGTGTGTGTGTGTGTGTGTGTGTGTGTGTGTGTGTGTGTGTGTGTGTGTGTGTGTGTGTGTGTGTGTGTGTGTTTGTGGGAGAAGTCGACGTCGGTCACTACGTTCCCTACGTCGACTTCCGAAAACAAGTGGACCATCGTAACTACCGATTACCTCACCCTCTACGCCGAGACAAGGGCCCTGCCCAAAGGCAGTGCCGCCGAGATAGCCAAGTTCTTCGTTGAGAACATCGTCCTGCGTCATGGCGCCGCAGAGGTCCTCATTACTGACACAGGCACGGCCTTTACTGCGGACCTAACTCAGACGATCTTCAAATACAGCGAGACGAGCCACCGCCTATCACCCGCCGACCAATGGCCTCACCGAACGTCTAAATAAGACCATCGCTGACATGCTGGCCATGTACGTCGACGTTGAGCACAAGACGTCGGACGCCGTCCTTCCGTACGTGACCTTCGCTTACAACACGGCCGTCCAAGAAACAACGCAGATGACGCCGTGCAAGTTGGTCTACGGAAGGAGCCCTGCGACGACGCTCGACGCCGGGCTCCTTCCAGAATAATGGTCACTGATCCCGTTAATCGGGTTGGCAATCGCAGGGCGGATTCTAAGGGCTGGCGTCATGACCCTCCGAAAACGCACCACGAAAGTGCGGACAATTTAGAGTTGGTCCTTTGGTGCGCCAGCGAACGCCGGTTGTGGTCCAAAGACCGAGTCAGAGGCGAGAGTCGATAACACAAACGAAAACGAAATATATTCTCAGTTAAGGCAATACCAATAACACAAACACATGCACAATCGGCTGGTACCAGTTACAACTTCACAATACAATTCAGATGGTTCATAATGATTTTTAAGGCGCAAAGCAGGACAAACACAAGAAAGGACACGGGACGGAGCGCCACGAACAACTGAAGTTTATTCGCAGAAATTCACATATAAATATATGTCGTCCTCAGCGCGTGCGCAGAAAGTTGTATTGCCATCAATGGGGGCGGGATAAAGCATGTTCAATGAACTTTTTCTCTGATTTGTACAATACTATAGACGTGTCGCTGACGCACATGTCACCTTTTTTATCGATAAAAAATGCTTCCATTAATTCTCTGGCAGTTTGGTCTGAGCTTTTAGCGATAACCCGCACGTCAGTAAATCGCGGTCCACAAGAGCTTAACGGGCACTGCCTAATGTGCTTAGGTAAATTGGGGCCCTGTTTATTTTGCTCTACATTTCGTTCGTGCTCCCTGATTCGCTCATTTAGGCACCTGCCGGTTTGTCCAATATAGGAGCAGCCGCACGCAAGAGGAATCTCGTACACTACCCCTTCAGCACATTTCGTGTAGGATAGCCCATGTCGAGGTCCACAGCCTCTTACATTCTGAAGGTCTTTTTCTTTTTCTTTTCCTATTTGAGAGCAAAGCCCTCCGAGCTTCCTGGGCGCAGAAAAAACGAGCGGAACACCATGTCTGCTCGCAACCTTTTTCAGGTTATGGGCCAACTTGTGCACATACGGCACGGCCACCGGTCTGACCTCTTCACGAGGGACCTCAGCAGCGGCCCTAGGAGCCCTTTTCTTCATTTTTTGCAAGAGGCTTTCAGCGACTCCGGTGACGAGCGAGCCAGGGAACCCAGCTGAAGCCAGCCTGACCAATTGGTTGTCGAAACTAGACTGCATCTTGTGAATACACGACTTTCTGACGGCGGATTCCAAACATAGCGATGCGATTCCCCGTTTAACTAACTTTGAATGACAGGAGTCATATGGCAGAAGCGCCTTCTTTGTACGAGGGGCATACCCCCAACAGACCTAATTGGCACAAAACACAATTTGGAGATCTAAGAACTGCAAGTGATTACCATTAGGCAGTTCACTCGTAAATTCCAAGCCTTTTGCATGTTGTCTGAATAGCGATAAAATCTGGTCCACAGCCTCATCGAAGTTAACGCTTCCTTCCTTGGTTAAAATGATCAAAAAATCGTCCACGTACCTAAAAACTTTAAGAACAGTGTTAGAAGGTAAAAGCTGCTGCAAGACCCGGTCAATTTGTGAAAGGAAAATATTACATAAAACAGGCGCGACACAGGATCCAATGCATATACCGGTTTTCTGCAGATAAAACTGCTCGTCAAATGCGATAAAAGTCGACTTCAGGTAAAAGTTTAAAAGGTTTAAAAAGTCATCAATGGAAAGGCCAGCAGCGTTTTGAAAGGAAACAGGGTCATTTCTTTCAATGCACTCTCGAACTGCAGCAAATAAGGCTTCATGTGGAACAGAATAAAATAAATCAACCACATCTACAGAAAAGGCCCGTCCAACATCATCGTTTGCATGGAAAAATTCACACACATCGTCGGACCTTTTCGTTAACAACGGGTCGTCTACGTTTAACATGCACAAGTGTTTCAACAGATAAAGGCTCAGCTGGTTCTGCCATGAACCCTTCTCGGTAACGATTGCTCTAAACGGCAAACCATCCTTATGCGTTTTTACTGAAAAGAAGACTTTGAGTGCGCTACTTTTACATTTGTTGATTCCTTTAGCGAGGTTGTCCAAGCCGAGGCGCTCACACAACGCCACAGCTTTGCTTTTAACCTTCGTAGACTTAACAGGTATGGGTGAAAAATTCTTATTAACTGCCTGGCCAGCTCTTAGCTTAAAGTCATTATCAGCCATAACAACAAACCCACCCTCCTTATCAGCTTGGAGCAATGTTAAACAGTTTCTGCTAAAATAGGACACGATACATCTGGTGGACATTTCCTTCCCACGTGCAGGCTTCGGAAAACCTGATTTTAGAAGGCAGTCTACTCCTTCTAGCAGGCACTTTTCTCGCTGTTGTGCTTCTGCTTTCCGAGCGATTCGGCGATTAACGGCGATCAGTTCGTGAGGGGTAACCTTTGGTTCTAAACCAAACTTGGGTCCTTTTTGAAGCACCGACGACACTTTCTCAGGTAGGTTAATATCCCCCACAATCACTGCATCACTTCCTACTTTCGTCTTGCTCTTTCTAACTTCCCTGAGCTGCGAGTTCAACTTGCACAGCCATAAATGTTCCGTCATCTGGCCGGTCAACCTCTTGACAGAGCGAAAGTTCCTTTCCGCCAGCCACGCAGGGAATTGCGCTCGAAAGGATGTGCGGATAAGGTCGTTAAGCAGGCGAACTTGACGCCACAACTCTGACCTGAGGATTTTGCTCATCCTTTTCACATGTCCCCAAGACGGTACCACTGGAAGGAACAGGCGACTTACTTCAGCGGGAACCAGTCCATTCTTGATGCAGAACGCAACACTTCTGGCGCAACATCCTTTCGAGCATGGAACAGTCAACGAGGGCAAAAAGGATGCGTGATCTCGATTATGCCTGTTGTAAAAAAAGTGCCGCTAGGCCTGTGGCATGCTAGGCCGGTCGACGCTCGCGCGATAACCTTGATATCGCGCTCGACTGTACATCGAAGAAATCATGGCCCTTAGCGATACGCTTGCCTTTTCGGATTCGGACGAAGCTACAACGACGACCCCAATACCTCAACCATCCTTCGACGTCATCCCAAGTCTCCCCGCTAGCCAACAGCAAGGGCTCCGATGCCTTATGCAGCAATACAAGGACAGTTTCTCGTCGTCATCTATTGTTCGACAAACGCCACTTGCTAAGCACCACGTCATAATGGAAAGAAATCTCAGGCCACTCCATCAAAGTCCCTACCGGGTTTCGACGAGCGAAGGGCGACAAGTCACGAACTGCTACACGACGACATAGTACAGCCTTCGAAGAGTCCGTATGCACCGCCAGTAGTCTTGGTGACGATGAAAGATGACACTCTGCGTTTTTGTGTCGATTACCGTCGCCTGAACGAGATCACGAAGGACGTATATCCAATGCCACGGATAGACCACGCCTTGGATCGCCTCTGTAACGCAAAGCACTTTTCTTCGATGGACGTGAAAGATGGCTAGTTGCATATTGAAGTCGACGAGATAGACCGCGAGAAGACGGCTTTTATAACACCGGATGGCCTGTTTGAGTTCAAGGTCATGCCATATGGGCCTCTCTCGGCGACTGCGAATTTCCAGCGTGTTATGGACGCAGTGCTGGCTGGATTAAAGTGGCAGACTTGTCTTGTCTACCTGGATGACATCGACATCTTCGCGCCCAACTTTGACTAACAGTTCAGGTGCCTTAGAAGAGTACTTCAGGCAATTGGGGCATCTGGCCTGATGCTCAAACCGGAGAACTGCCAATTCGCGTACTACAAGCTCCTCTTCCTAGGACATGTCATCAGCAACTCTGCATCAGCAACATGTCATCAGCAAATCCCCAGAAGACCACCGCCGTCGCTATAATCCCGCCACCCGCCGTCAAGAAGGCCGTGTCCATTTCTCGGTCTGTGTACCTACACGCGGTTTGTCAACAACAAAACTTTGCCTTCATCGCCGAGCCACTTACTGAATTGACCAAAGCCGGTGTCGAGTGTACTTGGGAAACGCCGCAGGAAGTATTCTGCGAGTTGAAACGACGCCTACAGGCGCCTCCGATACTTGCGCCCCCGCAGGGGCGTCTGCGCAAGCAGGCGTTTGGTGTGTGGCGACAACAAGGCCCCCCAGCAGAGGCAACACGCCGCTTTGGCCCCGGCTTCGCGTAGACGGCAGCCCTGGGCTGACCCACCCACGGCAACTCGCGAGGCGCCTTTTCCTATATCTCTCCCTCACATCTTCGTCTTTCTCTCTCACTTTATATCTTTCCTGTCTACTTCTCTCTTCCGTTTACTTCCGATTTTTCCTGGCGGCGAGGGTTAACGTTGTGTACTTATCCAACCTCGGATAGTTAGATTAGGTTATAGCAGGGATGCACGGCTTGCGTCTCCAAGCGTTATTCAACCTTGTAGTACCCTTGTTGGGCTCGGTGGTGGGTGGCCACCATCGCTGCCGAAGTTTTCACGTCTTATATGGCAAATATTGCATCTTCACCAACATGTTTGCTGCCTCAAACGGTGGCGCACCGATGAAACGCTAACGTTATTATGCAAAAGAAACAATCATTTCCCAAATACCATGTCATACGCAGTCGACATGAAACTAAGTCAGCACGAGGGATGTCGCCATTTCTCGTTGCGAAATGTCTCAGAGAAAGTATTGGAACTGGTTACAAGGTCACTAGAATGGCAGCTGGCGATTTACTCCTAGAAGTACGAGATAAGCAGCGGTATGACAAACTGGTCCACCTTGTTGCTTTTGGTAATTTCCCGATCTCTAGGTGTAGTGTCCCATGGGGACCTGATTGGTCTCAGCCAGGAAGAACTACTACATGGATGGAAAACTCAAATAGAAATCATGTCCAACGAATCAAGATAAGGCGCGACAACACCGAAATACTGACCAAGCATTTATTCCTTAGTTTTACCTGCAACACACTACCTGAGAACATAGAGACCGGCTACGTCAAACTTCATGTAAGGCCTTTCCTTCCAAAGCCGCGGCGATACTTTAAATGTCAAAGGTTTGGTCACGCGTCTCAGGGCTCCTGAGGACAGCTTACCTGTGCAAAATGCGGAAGGACCGGTCATTCTGTTAATGACTGTGCTGGCGATGAGACTCGCTGTGCGAAATGTGAAGGCGATCACCCTGCGTACTCCAGGGCCTACCAGGCCTGGAAGAAAGATAAAAGTCCTCACGATAAAAGTGAAAGAAAACATAACGTTCCGCGAAGCATGACAGCAAGTTTCATCGTCATTTCCACCAAGAACATCTTTTGCCGAAGTGGTGCGACGGGGAGCAGCACCACAACGGCCTATCGCGGTTGCCCGGACCACATGCAGCGTACCGAGGCAAGCGCCGCCCGACCCCATGCTAGGATCAGCGAGGGCTGCCCCGCCTACTCTGAATCTGACCACACCGGTGGCCACTACAACCTCCGGAACCGTAGAGGCCAAGGAGCGCACATCGCCATCCGGCGCGGTGGCGTCCAAGACTTCGTCACACCAGACGAAGCTAGAGCTCCCGGCGACCCCACGGCCGTCGGTTGTCGCGACCACTCCTCGCCAGGCGTGGTCGGAAAAACGAACCGGCAGCTCGCGTAGGAGGGCGTCCAGTGCCACTAACAAGGCGATGGACACGGTACCCCTGGTACCGTCAGAGCGGCGTAGCTCCCTGGAGCGCGCTAATAAAACCAAAAAGCCGATAATGGGGCCCGACGACGGCCCTACTACTTGAGCTCTAACTTTCAACTTAAAGAATAGTCACTTCGTCTTCGTACACACAGTACTATATAACTTCCAATATGGAATCACAAATTGTACAATGGAACGTCAGACGAATCCTTAGAAATCGCGACGATGTCCAAGATCTTTTACGCAAACATACACCAAAGGTCCTGTGTGTAAAAGACACACACTTAAAATCCAAACACACCAACTTTCTACGCAGTTACATTATTTTCCGGAAGGACCGGGATGATGCTGTGGCGTCATCCGGGGTTGAAGCCGTTATAGTTATATGCACACATTTAACACTCCAAACGTCCCTTGAGGCCGTGGCTGTTCGAGCGGTTGTTTTGAACAAACTCGTCACCATTTGCTCTCTTTATACACCACCGAATCACCCACTGAATAAACATCAATTCCAGTCGTTAATAGATGAACTTCTAGAAACGTATCTGGTGCTTGGGGACTTTAATGCACATAGTGGTCTATGGAGTGACTCTCACTGCGATGCGCGAGGTCGTCTCGTTGAACAGTTCCTTTCGTCTTCCGGCGCGTGTCTGTTGAATCAAACGGAGCCAACAATACCTACTCGTCCATAGACCTCAGCATAACATCTCCATCACTTCTACCTCTATTAAATGGAAAGTCATTAATAATCCTTACGAAAGTGACCACTTTCCTATAGTTCTGAGCTCACCAATAGCGAATAAATGTCCTCCACAGATTCCCAAATGGCACATTGAGAAAGCCGATAGAGAACAGTTTCGTAACGTTGCTCTCTTGAGTTGGACCGACATGTGTGGCTTAAGCATGGATGCAGCTGTAGACTACTTTACAACTTTTTTGATTGATGCGGCAATGAAGTGTATCACACAAACAACTGGACAGCCCGGCAAACGATGTGTGCCTCGGTAGAACAGTGAATGTCAAAATGCATGCAAAAAAAGAAGGCATGGAGGCTCCTTCGGAACTCTCCGCCGGCCGAGAATCTGGACAGTTTTAAGAACACGAAGTCTCGAGGCAGGAGAACACGCCGACAGGCTACAAAGGACAGTTGGCAGAAGTTTTTATCGGGCATCAATTCACACACTGGAGCCTTAAGTCTGGAACATGGTTAGTATGGTAGTAGGACGACAAGCATGCTCACTCCGTTTTGTAAACACACAAGGCGACAGCTTGGAAGACCAGGCAAACTTCCTCGCTTCACGCTTCGAACAGGTGTCGAGCTCGTCGCACTATACTGAAGCTTTCCAACGACACAAAACACGAATCGGAAAAAAGAATTAGAGCGTAAATCCACAAAACACGAGGAGGCATACAATGTACCTCTCCGTTTAGCTGAAATACAGGCATCGCTGAACTGCTGCAATAAATCCTCCCCAGTTTCCGACCGTGTTGTATATGAAATGCTGCAATACCTGCCCTCTGAAACCCAAAAATCTTCCTTTCCCTGTACAATGCGGTGGTTTACCGGCGAGATCCACTCTGCCTGGCAAGAAGCCATTATTATTCCGATTCTAAGACAGGGCAAACACCCATCCGCAGTTTCCAATTACAGGCATATAGCCTTAACAAGTTGTCTATACAAGGTTTTAGAAAAAATGATAAACACAAGACTCCTACACTTCCTTGAAACAAACAGTCTATTTGACCCATACCAATGCAGATTTCGAGAAGGAAGGTCCACGACAGACCACCTGTTACGTGTCGAGGCACAAATTCGTGACGCTTTCCTTCATAAGCAATTCTTCCTCTCTGTGTTCCTCGATATGGAAAAGGCCTATGATGCGACATAGCGTTTTGGCATACTGCGAGACCTCTCACATTTAGGTTACGGGGTAGGATGTTTAGCATAATCGATAGTTACTTGCCAATCGCACATTTCGTGTCCGAGTAGGCAATGTTTTGTGTCGAACATTCGTTCAAGAAACAGGAGTGCCGCGAAGTGGTGTACTGAGTTGTAGACTTTTTATGATCAAAATTAACTCCTCGTGACTGTACACCCCGCGTAACATGTTATATTCTACGTATGTGGATGATGTACAGCTTGGCTATAAGTCTTGTAATCTTGCAATGTGTCATCGGCAGGTTCACTTTGGTTTGAATACGGTTTCTAAATGGGCAGAGGAAAATGGGGTTCCGACTAAATCCACAAAAAAGCACGTGCGTGTTGTTCTCCAGAAAGAGAGGCATTCATCCCGATCCAGACATTGACCTGTATGGTCAACGCCTGGCTGTAAAGACAGAGCATAAATTCCTAGGGCTAATCTTAGACAGAAAGCTGACTTTCGTATCACACATGAAGTATCTAAAAAATAAGTGCGCAAAAACAATGAATGTTCTCGAAGCGTTGTCACGCACTACTTGGGGTAGTGACAAAAAAGTGTCTGATGAATCTGTATAGACGCCTCATACGCACGCGCCTAGACTAAAGGGCGACAGCCTATCAGTCTGCGACACCAAGCGCTTTGAAGGTGCTTGACCATGTCCATCATCTAGGCATTCGCCTTTCTACGGGTGCTTTTCGTACTAGCCCTGTAGAATCGAAGTCACGCCACACAGAAGTAACACTTACCACACTAAGAACAGCACATACACAGCACATACTCATACCTTTTGTCTGGTGGCGATCCACCTTTGTCTGAGAGATGTGGCGAAGCACTGACCGTGCTTCACATTTTAATCGAGTGCAAGGAATGAGACACGCTTAGAAAATAACATTTCTCATTCCGCTACCGACAACAAATACCATTACACCCATCCATGTTCATCGGTAGAGAACCACTTTACAAACATGACTTATTATTCGCGTTTTTAGAGAATATACATAGTTTTCACGTCATATATCCAGGCAACCCATAGCACAACCTCTGAATAGAAGTTGTTGCTGCGTGAGCTCCACTAGAAAAGCACCTGCCTCGCGGCCCTTGGACCCAAGGGCCGTCGAAGGGGTATTCGTGCTGATCCATCTCTACATATTTTGTGTCACGACCTCTTGACATTCATCCCCACTGCAGACATTTCACGTCACTGTCATGATTCTAATACCTATATGTTTTACCTGCCTTTAGCGCGAGGAATTTTAAGGCCCCTGTACAGCCATTTAACACGATGATTGTTCACATCATTTACATATCGGAAATGAAGGATCAATGTCACTTTTTCATCACTGTTCATGGCGCTCTTTGGCCAAGCATGGCCCTAGCGCCACTAAACTCCACATACTATCGTCATCATCCGATACTTGCACATTTCGACGAATATGCCGATACGGAAATCCACACCGACGCAAGCTGAGTACGACTCGGCGCCATCCTTGTGCAGATGACTCACGGATTGGAAAGGGTTATCTGTTAGGCTAGCCGGTCGCTATACAAGGCGGAAGCCAACTACTCCACAAGAGAAAAGGAGTGCCTTGCCATCATCAATGTTTCACCCTACCTCTACGGTAACCCCTTCAAGATTGTGAGGGACCACCGGGCCTTCTGTTGGCTAGCTAACTTGAATGATCCTTCAGCTCGCCTCGCACGGTGAAGCCGAAGACTGCAAGAATTTCACAATACCGCCGTTTACAAGTCCGGGCGAAAGCACTCTGATGCCGACTGCTTGTCTCGCTCCCCCAACGACCCGCCATGGCAGGACTACCAGGCTGATGACTGCTTCTTGGGAACCATAAGTGCCGATGACTTCGCAGAACGACAGCGAGCCGATCTAGAACTCAGGGACTTGTGGAGTACCTCGAGGACACAACCGCCGCTGTTCCGAAGGTATTCAAGCGAGTGCTCTCGTCGTTTTTCTTACGAAACAGCGTTCTCCTGAAGAAGAACTTCTCAACAGTTCGAGCCAACTACCTTCTCGTGGTACTCTCACTATCACGACCAGAAGTCCCCCAGGCCCTCACGACGATCCGACCGCTGGACGCCTTGGTGGTTCCCGCACACTCGCAAGGCACGGCCAGATAACTACTGGCAGCGTCTTGCCGCCGACGCCGCCGATGCAAAACACCGCCGACAAGATCAGCAGGCTTTCTTCAGCCGATCGAATGCGAAGGCGCAGCGTAATACCGGATGTCGCGTGCCATAGCTGCCACCATAGTTTCCTATAAGTACACTAGAGGGAACTCTGGCGCTGGTGTCTATGCGAGCTTAAACGCATGGCGCTTTAGCCAGCATGGAAATGGGGGTAGTACACGGATTTGCCTAAACTTCGCTTTTCAGCTCCGTTTGGTTCGCCGTCGCCTGCATCCGCTTTGTCGCAAGACGAAGTTCAGCAAATGTTCAGCAACTCCGCTTGACCGCTTAGCCTTTTTAGGTTCAGCAATTTCGAGATTGTCACGGAGTTCACAACGATCCATTCTATTAACCCAAACAAAACAAAAACACAACAATAAACAAAGCCACAAGTGCGTTGGAAGCTCGCAAGCAGGAAGACTAGGCAATTCCGTGTATTACCAATCATTCCCATGGTGGCTGAACGACCGCAGCGCCAGAGTCCTCTCTAGCTACTTTTAAGAAACTCTATGGCTGCCACCATGTCAAGTGGCGCCACCTACGGTGGATAAAAACAACTAAAAAAGACGTAATCCTTGTCCTCCAAGATTTCGGGATTGATTCTTGCTAAGCCTACAGCATTTTTTGAGTGCGGCTCTCGAAAACGGCGCCGAATCGACACGAATGTTTCGCTGTCAAAGCTTAAGGACACGAATCTAATGCAAATAAAAGCATAAGTTTGTAGCCAACGAGCTATACAGAGCGCGCGACGGCCACTTGATAGATTCGAGGTTGACGGCAATTGCTATCGGCGACGCGGCCATGTTTACCGGGCGTGCGCATGTGCAGTTAACACCGGTATTCCGGTACTCGCAAAGCATTGTACGTATTGCGGTGTGCCGGACAGACTAAAATCCTCTCATAACATCATTGGTCATGGCGCCCCAGAGCTCAGTACCGCCAACAGAGGTACGGCGTTTATTGCTGGCCTAACTCAGGCTATCTCGGGATAGAGCCCGACAAGCGACCGCCGGACCACCGACAGACCAATGGCTCAAAGAGATCATCACCGACATGTTGGCCAAGTACGTCAAGGTCGAGCGGCGTACGTGGCATTGCATCCTTCTTTATGCAACCTTCCCATGCAACACAACCATAAAAGAAACGATGCAGATGACGCCTTACACGTTGGTCTACGAAAGGAGCCCAGCCAGGCCCGTAGCCAGGAATTTTTTTCGGGTGGCGAGGGCCCACTTGCTGAAAACCTTGACTATTTGAGGAAAACAGCGATTTTTATTATTTATTTTTGGCAAAAACACCTACTTCACCAAAATTTCAGGGGGGGCTAGAAGGCCGCCCCCCACCCCCTGGCTACGGGCCTGAGCCCAGCAATGACGCTTGACAAAATGCTGCCAACTGCCACCAACGAAGACAATTTCGGCGTCGCCGCATATTTGCAACGCGGCGAAGGAGCTCCACAGCTCGCCCGCTTGCGCATCAAGAACCAGCAAAGGGTCGACAGCCGTCACTACAATCTTGGACGACGCCACATGGAATACCAAACGGTGACCGCGTGTGAGTATGGACGCCGAGACGCCGACACGCCGACGGGGACTTAGCAAGAAGCTTCTTTGGCGATACTTTGGGCAATACAAGGTGCTTCGACGTCTCGCCGCTCTAGACTACGAGGTTATCCCGGACGGCATTACGAACTCTGAACGGCACCGTGCGCGACCTGAAGCCGTCCATGTCGTGCGCCTCAAGCCGTTTTTGCGCGTTAGCGAAACTGAGGACTGTAGGTTTTGCTTTATTGTTGTACCTCTCTTGCTTGTACTTATTGCTTATTGTAGTTTCTAGCTTTATTACTATACTTCTATCTCCTGTTAAAGCATGGGGATGATGCCTTTTCAGATGGGGGCAATGCCACACACGGTCATTTTTTTATGTTATGGTAGCGGCCCATTGCACGTGTAGCTGCTGCCTTGCGCAAACAGCGCCAGAATGTCTGGGAACTTTGAGATTACTTTAGGAACACGAAGAGCGATCATGCAGGATGGCCCGAGTTCGGCGAAACTCGGAATCTTTCCAGCTCTGGCGACGCCCCCTTTTGAACAAGCTAAGAGTACGAAAAGGTCAAAGCCAGCCCCGTGCGCGCGCTGCGATTCATTGGTTACGGTGAAACGCGACGTCATACCAAGGGCGGTCGGCAAAGGTGGCTGGCGTCTTCAAACAAGAGGCATCTTTTTTTATTTGTTTGTCGTTCCACTGAGTGCAGGAGTGCACCCATCGAAGAAGAGTCAGAAACTTTTACTAACGATATTTTTAGAGGTACGAGCTGTTTAAATTCCTTTTCAGGTGTTTCTTTCTCTCTCTCTTTTCAGGTGTTTCAGGTGTTTGCACTAAGTATCATTTAGAATAATCAGCGCCGTGGCCTCTGATATTACCTCCAAGTACCTCGAGGTGATTACCAAGTGCCTTACAACAGCGCGACCGGAGCCATCCGCCGAGGCCACGTGTATAATCATCACGGTCGGCCTGTACATTCTAGCGCGTTGCTCGGTGTGGTGCGCGCCCTCCTACTCATCGTCTGCTCGCTCGCCGAGCACGTGCGCCCGGCTGATTAGCTAATTGGCTGGGCGGTATACCTAGCTAATTAAGTCAAGACATGCTATAACCAAGCTAATTAAGCCCTGTTATGCTAAGACCCAGCTAATTAAGTAACATCTTACTAAGATCATACTAATAAAATAATGTAGAGCTAAGACCGAGCTAATTAAGACCATGCTAAATAAGGCGACGCTAATTAAGACCTTAGCAACTAACTTCACGCTAACCAGGACTGCTCCAATTAGGATTATGCTAAATAGGTTCACTGCAATTAGAACATTTTTAATAAACATGGGTAATTAATGTCATGCTGATTAATCATTTCCAATTTAGACAAGACTCTTCTATATCAGTTTAATTAGAACTAGCAAATTAATATTCATAAAATCGAGACCGAACTGACGTGGTCTTCACTCAGAAGCAGACCAAGGAGAGCCACATAACAAGCTGAAAGAAGCTAGGTGATCACAAGCTCGTCCGATGGCTCCAGCTTTGCAGAAGTAGTGCCAGCTGACCAAATTATTTCATATGCAGAGAAGCTGCTGCTTTGCGTCCACCGCATGAACCGCTAGACAGGCACGACGGTACTATGACATTCACGAGTTGAACTGGGGCCTTCTCAGAATCAACGAGTTTGTACCCGAGTTTGCGCGTCAATCAGTTTGATTGACAGACGCCTGCGGCGAAGATCGGGTCCGCCACCCGCGTTTGCTCTTGCCGAGGAGCAGTGCTCATGCCGCAACGCCAGCGAGCGGCACGATTCATCTTTGAGCTTAATCGCACAGACTATCCACACACGCACGAGGAACTAAAGGTTATATAATCATGTGGCTGCGATATCGCACATTAAATTTCACCGCGCTCACGGCGTACCATTCACAGCCATGAAGAAAGCGCCCCTGGTGGAATTTTCGGCGAGAAATGTTATTATTTACTTGTTTGTGGAGACAATGTTTCTGCAGATTCGCTACTACAGAACAATTATCAGACGCGTAATGTAACTATAGCAGTAACCTGTCCATTTATTTATCTGTTATATTTCAGAGAAGCGAAACGAGCTGCACCAGAGTGCTGCCTGTGCGCCCTTGTTGGCTTCGAGAGTAGAAATTTTCATGATGCAGGAAGGAAAGAAGTTTCCGAAAGACGACAAACGCCCCGAACACGTCTGTGGGAGGCGCATGTTCAGTTGGCAAAACGATACCACGACAATCTCGCTGACGTCGCTCCACTGTTGAAATGTTGACTGAATGGCGGCGTTGACACGTTCGCACGCGGTGTTCCTTTGAAAACCGCCGCAAATGCCGCACATGCATTTGTGACACCACGCTCGTTCTTGTAGCCGTTTTTGTCAACGCTGCTATCGCGCGCTCCGCACTGTCTTCCTATCATGACCGCCGTAGGGCGAGCTCGGAGCAAACTGATGTGCCCGAGAAGCTCGGGCCACCATGCATAGCACCCCGGCTCAGCTTTTTCCTGGGCTAACGCGGCTACTAGCGATAGAGCTCGAATGTTCGATGACCCATGTATCAACTTCGACGCGCCGTACCGCGGTTTAGTTTATCGACGGCCGACGCTCTGTTCGCCTCTCTCAGTGTAGAGTGTGTATTGCTGTAATTTGACTTTCCGTTTCCCAGCCACAAGTTCAGCAAAATAAAGAGTTTCATCTTGGATACGCCGACTGCTGCCTTCGTCAACGTCACGACCCCGTGACAATATATAGGCCATATGTATTTGTTCAAATTTGTATTTGCGGAAGGGGGGGGGGGGGATTGCATAAACCGCTTTGCTTAATAGGAATGAAAGAACGAGGTTTATTTTTGATATTTAGACATCTGATATTTCTTAATCTATAATTTCCCAATTTTATCAAAACAACTGTTTTTCTCAGTAATAAAATTTGTTAGAGCATTCCTTAAATATATTCTTGTAATTGAAAGATTTAGGCGTCTGTTTTCCTACCACAATTTGTAAAGCTTGTTTTCGCAGCTTCCTGTACAACCACGGCTACCTTACTGTTCCCCCTATTGAAATGTTTTATTGCACCCGTGTGTAATTATTTAGCAGTTGCCGACACTAGCGCTTTCTTGGCCTAAGGATTGGCGCCATTGCGGACTGTCCAATTTTTTTTCCCTTTTCTCTGGCACAGCAGTTGCTTGGAAACAGTGCCCACTGCGAAATATCCGCGACAATACCTTGTTCCTTTGTTTGGGCTCGAGTTTCATAGAGTAGCAAGTACGCCACTCTGAAGGCTCTCGCTCAAGTGGCTGGTTTTATCGCAATACAAAGAATATCCTCGGCTATAGAGTCTTGTTAGCTAGGCCTCCACTTTGTGACCGATGCCCTATAAATCAACCGCCCATTCATTCGCGACAAGGCTGCTCGTAGGCACAAGAAAGAACGAAACTTGACAGGTTGGAGTTTCCTGACTAGCGAGCAGCTTGAACGGCGCCGCCTTTCCCCTGGGCTGAGATGTGCTTCACGCCTCGGTTCTAGGATCGCGTGAACCAGAGAACATAAGACGAATTGAAGTAGCGACGTGCAGCGTTTCCGACGGGAGCTGCCTTTATGTTATCTACTTTACGGCCGGGGCTTGGTTCATTTTGTCTGAGAGATGGTTTGTGCTCGACCGGAAAGCCGCTTCGTTTGTCTTTCTCGCGGTAGCGCCTTCACTGCTCTCCTCTTTTTTTGTACCTTTGTGCATGAATGCGCGTAGAGGTGCTGATAACATACCACCGCGGCGTCCGAACCTACTAAAAAACTTCAAGTTTAGAGAACAAAATAATAATATTTATTGCTGGGGCTTTTCGTGCGAAAAGCACGACATGATTATGAGGCACGGAGTGATACGGAAATTGCGACCACCGGTAGTTCTTCAACTTACACCTAAATGCATGTACATAGGTGCCTAGCATTTTACCTCCATCGCCAGGCCTGCGCGGAAAGCGCAGCACCGTCACAGCGAAAGCTGGAAGAGCGGCAATTCTAGAGCCTATTGCAAACTTTCTTGGACTAATACACGTTGACTAGCAAGGTACCCACTACGCCATAAATCATATTTTTCTGAAGGTGGGAAGCACCCACTACGCCATTATTCGTCACTCTGTGGAGAAGCGACGTACCAGCTACACATCTGTAAGACGTTATCTGCACTTTGTTTATGCGACGGCTGAATACCATGAAGAATTATGGCAGATCCCTTTGTAATGGGTTGGCAGCTTTAATCGACCCACTAGTTACGTAATTCGCGTTCTGTGACGCCCGGTCGTTATTTCACCCTCCCACCTCGCTTTTAACAAACGTTAACGTGAGAAAGAGAGAGAGGAAAAGAACTTTATTGGGACCCCCAGGAGATGAATCACGGGGGCTTTATGGGCTTCCCTGGCAAACAATACAAGTGCACTTGCGAAGAACCCACTACGCTGAAGTAGCGAAGCAGCCACTATACCATTTTTCGTCATTTTGCAGAGAACCGTGGTAGCCGCTAAATACATGTAAGACGTTATGGACACTTTGTTATGCTGTGCCTAATGACGATGAAGAATTATGGCAGAACCCTTTGTTATTGGTTGGAAGTATTCAAAAATCCACTCGTTGCGCAGTTCGCACTGTGTGAGGCCTGGCTGCAGAATTAGCGTTGTGTGACGCCTCATTGTTATTTTACTCTTCTACCACACTACATTTCATATGTAAATGTGGTTCCTTCCCGACATGAAGCCTGTATAGGGTATTTTTTCAAAGCATTTTCAAGCACCGGCATGGCTCTGAGGTAGAATACTGAGCTCCCACGCAGAGGGCCCAGGCTCGAACCCCGTTCCATCCTGAATGTTTTTTCTTATTTCGTTTTTTTTTATTTCGCACGATAGCGGTTCCGGACACCGGCGGCCGCGGTGGCGGTGGCGGACAACTACGGCGCCAAAAACGGCCCTTGATGTGATATGATAAAAACATTCGCTGTATAATTAGACCGCAGAGGGTGGGAGTGAATCAGCGGCCTACGCGTGAGCAGCCGAGCACTTTGGAACAAAAAAAGTATGGCGCTCACTACACTACGACCAAGTTAGACACAACTGAAATGATAAAATTTCCTTTAGCAAACATACACAATGAAGTGTACACAGCGAAGAAAGACATAAAGAACACATCTGTACACAGCGAAGAAATAATAATAATATCTGGGGTTTAACGTCCCAAAACCACGATATGATTATGAGAGACACCATAGTGGAGGGCTGCGGAAATTTCGACCACCTGGGGTTCTTTAAAGTGCACCTAAATCTAAGTACACGGGCCTCAAATATTTCCGCCTCCATCGACAATGCAGCAGCCGCGGCCGGAATACGATCCCGCGACCCTCGGGCCAGCACTCGAGCGCCATAACCACTAGACCACCGTGGCGGGGCCACAGCGAAGAAAGAGATGCAACACGCATCGGCGCAAACTATAAACTAGGTGGTATATATGCATGCTAGGAAATCTCGGCGCATGCGTGTTGTCACTGTATACATCTCAAGTTCATCACCGTATTGCCAAACACGCTCCTTTTCTAATTTTTGTGTTACCGACACTATACACGTGTAACTACAACCTTGCGCAAACCATGCCCGAATGACTGGGAACCTTCCCGATTATTCAGAACCTGCCGATGACATTACGCGAACACAAGCATTAGATAGAGAGAAAAGTTTATTGTGGCGGAAAAGCTGAGAGGTCGGCCTCAATGAATTTTCTGGCCTGCTACTCACCGTTAGTGAACAGGAGCGGTGGTAAAGAGAGAAGAGAGGCACCGAGAGGAGAGATGATGATGAGGAGGATGGCGACGAAGCAAAAGCTTGAATGTCCGAAAACTATTTGCAGTCTCTTGTGGACTTTTGGTCGCGCAAAATCTTGTTAAGCGATTTCAGAATATCGCGCTGTTGACTTGGTACCAACAGAACTTTTGCTGGAACTTGTGGCTTCGTAGATTTCAACATGCACGTGTCCATCGCGGCAACTGGAGCTTACGCGCCCACTAGGGTAGGGACAGAGCTGGAATCTTCGGTGACCCATGTATAAATGCCGACGCGCTTTGCCGCTTGGCAGATTAGTCGACAGTCGACGACTGTTCTCGCTGCTATCAGTACGTGGCGCGTATCGCACGTATTTTCAGTTTTCATTTTCCGGACACGACAGCGCCCAAACAGAGAGTTCCGTACTACCCAGTCTTGCTGCAGCCTTCCTCACCGTCACAACCACGTGAAATCTGGAGGAGTTGCTAGTTCCTTCATGTTTCGAACGCCCACGACAAGCCGGGAACAAAGCCTGATGACGAAGACACCGAAGCCCCTCTCGAGCAACAAGATTGTCGCAGGCTGCAAGTTGTGCAGTCGGAGTACAGATCCCTACCCAATAAGACAGCCACGGCGACAAAGACAACTGCCACGATGACAGCTACTGTGTCCCTGGCTACAGTCGTCATGCATCAGCTCAGGGAGCTGCCAACGTTCCGTGAATAATCATTTGGAGACCCGGAGAGCTGGCTTGAAACAGACGACCGTTTCGCTACCTTTAACATCTCGAGCACCGAAGAGAAGTTGCGTCACGTCCATTTCTACGCGAAAGACGCGGCAGCGTTCTGGTACGAGAATAGGGAGTCCTCACTTCAAACCTGGGATCTGTTCCACAGCGCATTCCTGGACACGTTCACGAGCATCCTCCGCAAAGAAATTTATTTATTTATTTATTTATTTAAATACTCTCAATGCCATTTGCGGCGTTACAGAGAGGAGTGGTTACAAGTTAGAGATGGCAGTCTTGAATGATGCATGATCAGGGTTGCTGGCGATGGAGGCAGGAAGGTGGTTCCATTCGGATGAAGTCTTCGGCACGTAGGAGTGGAAGTATATGTTGGTATGGCAGAATGGCACATGGACTTTGAAGTTATGGTCGATGCGAGATGAAACGTAAGAAGGTGGCGAGAACAATGTGCCTTTTATTTCAGGATTCATGAAAAAAATTTTGTGGAAGAGACAGAGGCGGGCCTGTTTCCTCCTGTTAGAAAGGGTAGGAAGGTCTAGAGAATTTTTAATTGATGAGATGCTAGCGGTACGGGAGTAATTAGCGACAATGAAGCGAGCTGAGCGATTTTGGATGGCTTCCAGTGCAATAACAAGTGAACAAGAATGAGGATCCCAGATTGATGAGGCGTATTCGAGTTTAGATCTGACTAGTGTTTTATAAAGAAGAAGTTTTAATGAAACAGGTGCTAATGAAAAGTTACGGCGCAAGAAGCCGAGAGTGCGGTTAGCATTGTTAATCACATAACTGATATGATTATTCCATGTTAAATTGTTATCTATGTGAACACCTAGATATTTGTAAGTATTGACAGATGACAACTGAAAATTAGAAATTGAATAAACAGGGCTAGTGCAGTCAGTACTTCCTCGAGAGATCCTCATTATTTTACATTTGTTAATATTCAGTTTCATTGACCAGAGTGAGCACCAAGATGTAATGTTGTCAAGATCAGATTGAAGTAGTGACGAATCATGAGAGTTAGTTATTATGCGGTAGATGACACAATCGTCGGCAAATAGCCTGATTGTTGATGTAATGCTGGATGGAAGGTCATTAATATAAATTAGAAAGAGTAAGGGTCCAAGGACAGAACCTTGCGGCACACCAGATGTTACTGAACAATTGCGTGAGTCATGATCGTTAGCTGTTACATGTTGGGTTCTGTTAGATAAGAAGCATTCAATCCATCGTAATATGTTTGAGTCAATATTTAGCATGCTTAGTTTTAGTAGGAGTAAACGGTGAGAAACGGTGTCAAAAGCTTTTTGAAAATCAAGGAAAATGCAATCGATAATGGAGCCAGTGTCAGATGCTGAAAATAAGTCGTTGGTGAAGAGAAGTAGTTGGGTTTCACATGAGTAGTGTTTCCTAAAACCATGCTGACTGTTATGAAAGAAGTTATTTTCTTCGAGAAATATAATTAGGTTAGAATAGATTATGTGTTCGAGAAGCTTACATGGAATACTAGTCAAAGTGATGGGCCTGTAGTTAGAAGGATTAGATGAGTCACCTGGTTTAGGCACAGGAACCACCTTCCCCGCCTTCCAGTCACTGGGCAATGAGGCATTTTGCAATGACTGTGAAAAGAGCTGTGAAAAAATGACTGAACAATAAATGGCAGTTTGTTTGAGAAATTGGGGAGCGATTCCATCTATGCCAGGTGCTGAGGCTTTCATTTTTAGTATGAGCTGCCAACGTTTAATGGCCGCTTCTTTGCTGGAGACACGGCTGCAGCTACCCAAAGAGAACGTCGCTATCTTCACGGAAGAGATGATCCGACGTTGTCGCAACGCCGACGCTGGTATGTCCGAAGAGACAAAAAGGTCACCTTCTTATGCGGGGTGGGAAAAAAGAACTATTCCCTCTCTTGAAGTGCACTCGCTGGCCACCGACGACTTCTGCAAGACGATCAAAGCGGTCATGCTTGAAGAGCTGTGCAAGA
Organism: Rhipicephalus sanguineus; assembly: GCF_013339695.2. Taxonomy (NCBI): domain Eukaryota; kingdom Metazoa; phylum Arthropoda; class Arachnida; order Ixodida; family Ixodidae; genus Rhipicephalus; species Rhipicephalus sanguineus. The sequence continues at coordinate 28,182,391 of NC_051178.1, forward strand.
TGTTGCCTAGGTCGCAACTCCAGGTGCATTCCATTCCCGACATTGATCGCGAGGAAATCCAGCAATCTCTGGGAGCACCCGAATTAGCGCAACCAGAGCCACAAACGATGACCTACGTGGCTGTGGCCCGCTCTCTCTCTGCGTCTACGTTAAGATGCCGCACCGGCATCTTCATACCCTGACAACCGCGCCATCTGCTACCACTGCGGGAGAGCCAGCCACACTTACCGCGACTGCCAGGACCGACAGATGGGACTGCGCGGTTTTAATATCGACGCACCGCGTCCAAAGTAGGGTGAACGACCGCACGACATCACTGACTACCTCGTAGGAGCACAGTGGACGCACCGATGACCTTCCCGTTCGCCGTCGCCAGGCCGACTTCTCACCGTAACGTCCGTGCTACAGCGGCCATACCCGGTGTCGTTCCGCAAGCCCATATCGAGGAAACTAAAAGCAGCAGCCTATGGAGGGGCGGTTGCTATTCGTCGCAATACCGAAGATCATCCGCTGCCGACGACGACGCTGCGACGAAACCCTAAGGCCCTGCCGCAAACCAAACGGGGCCGTAACGAGAAAACTTCCCACCCTGAAGAAGACCTGAACGCGACGTAGAAGCAACAGAACTAGCCGACCTAGCTGTGGCCAGACGTCACGACTTAACCACAGGACACTAGCTACTTCAGCGCGCTGTTCGACATATACAACGTAACTCCTCTCGTCGACACTCGATCCGACTATTCCGTCTTAAGTAGACCGTTCACCGCGAAGTTGAAGAAAGTCAAGACTGCTTCGGAAAGCCCCGGAATCAGGACCGCTGGAGGCCATTAATTGCGCCGGCTGGAGACAGCCAGCCACCAATAATGACCAGACCTATCCTACGAGCTTTGTAATCCTCCAACATAGCCTCAGAAATATGGTACTTGGGATCAGGGCTGGGCAAATATACATTGAAATTGTACCGCGATACGATACAAGATACTCGTGAAGAAGTACTTGAGATACATACTTACGGAATTATTGCGCACGACACGATACTTCCCAATTATATCTTAAAGGGGTCATGAACCACTTTTCTAAGTAATGATCTAATTACCTCATTATCGGAGGTTACTGCCTCGCAAATCGATTGCCGCGAACATTTCTCGAAGCCGTGAAGAACGAGCGCAGTTACGAGGGTTTGGCGCACGCCCACAGCGCTTTCTTTTTTCTCGTCCCGACGAGCGCACTGGAAGCTACACAGGGAGGAATGGCACGGGGGAATGAAGTTACGTCAGCGCGAGTCATGAAACGCGATTGCTCTCCCGCTGTTATTCGCCTGCGAGAGAGCGGCTACCGTGTAAAGTTAACAAACTGAGGAATGCGCCGCTGGAAAGTGGCGGCACGCCGTGGCAAGAAGTGCATCTTATCCGAACGCCGCTCTCGATTTATATGTCGGCTATGGGCCTAGTGAGAACGCTATGTCTTTTGCGACGCGGAGAAACAGACACGGGACATCAACTGACAGGCGCCCCGCCCACCGACGACAGTGAGAACCGGCCTCTGTTTGAAAAGAGGGCGTTGACAAAACAGCAAATTCGCTCTCCGCTTGTAGTCTTTACGCGGCGCGCACGATTGCAATTTTTGGCTGAGCAGTTCATAGCCGTGTCAGCTTTCCGCAGGATGTGTTTTTTCAACAAGCACAAGGGATGCTTCACAACCCCTTTAAGATACTTTCATACGTTGTCAAATTTGTTATTAGAGATCCATATTGTCACGTGGCCATGACGTCGATGATGACAGGAGCCGGCGTATTCAAGCTGAAACTGTTTATTTGGCCGAACTTGTGGCCGGGAAATGAAAATTCAAAACTACAGCAATACACGCTGTACACTGATAACGGTGAACTGGGCGTCGGCCGTCGATAAACTGCTCATGGCTGGGATGTGCCGTCTTTTATACATCATGCATCGAACTTTCCTGTCTTATCACTGGTTGTCGCACAAGCACTGGAATAATCTAGACTATTCGCGTGCTGCGCGCTATCTTAACAAAACGATCTACTACAATCGCGAAGCTTCTCGAACACTGCGGCGCGGTCAGCTTCGAGCGTTGATAACCGTCCTTTCTGGTTAAATCCGAATACATCAAAATAAAAAAAAGAAGCGGGCGTGGCAATATAACGAAGCAGCAAAGACCTATGTACAAATATTTACTTCAAAATTTCTTTAATGCGACCAAATTTGTTTAATTTTATTGAAATATATGTTTGTATCCCGAAAGTTCTGTCTTTCTTGCTCAAAGGATAGTCGTTTTATTCCGAAACCACCTATTGGGATTCGTTTCGCGGCTTAGCATGACAGCTGTGTGTACGCCTTACTGTCAGTGGTTTTGTTTGGCGCTCTTGTAATTGATCGGTGTCGTTGCACTACTTGGCGACCAGTTAGCGGGTTGCCATCTGTTTTCAAAAACGTCAATAAATATCCGCACGATGGCGTGAATGCAGCTGTGCAGTCTTACCTTGGCTGTAAGTGCATTACCATTTTCGTAGTACCGCATCGCGCGACAGGTGTAGAGCAGCAACAACCATGATAGCGATATTTTTTGCGATACATCGTGTGAAGACGATAACTACAGAGTCAGTGCTCACAGTTCACTGAAGATATCATGTGCAATGATTTTTCATATTCTATTTATCTGCAGGCGTAAAGCGTTCTTTAGCAACATATTCGCTAACGTGTACTTTTTTACCATTTCTTCCCCGGGAGAACTTCAGCCGCCGAGAAACGTCTCAGACGTATCGTAGTGATAAAAAACGTGGTAATATGTCACTGCTATTGTACTATTGCCACTTCTAGCTCTGTTTAGCTGTTGAATTTGAACAATACAAAAAAAACCTTGACGATGTTGTCATAACAGAACAAAAATATATCCAATACAAATAGCAGGGTGATTCTGTATTTAACAGTCACAGAGAATAAGTATACAGGTTTGTTCACGTAAATAGAACCACATATTTAGAAAAACAAGCGGTTAACTGCGACTGAATGATACCAACGGCCCATGGATTGCCTTCATGAGCGCTCGTTATAGTATATTTGTATTGGTTAATTTGTTAATTAACTAAGGGTAAATTATGTCACATTTTTAATATTCAAACTTTTGGGTCAAGTACGCTTCGTCACGTCATAGAGCGCATTTAAAAACGCCCGATCATTCTTTTCTTTCCGAGACGTGCATGCTGCGAGGTGAATATATTCTGGCTTTGAAAGAACACCCGCGAAATGTTAAGTGAAGCCACGTGACTGCGCCCATGCGCTACTAAAGCCCCTTGGTTTTGAAAGTACCGACACTCTCCTCCGCGCGCGCGTTTTCCTCCTCAATTCTCCTCGAATTTCTCCCCTCCCCTGGCCGGCGCGGTGCGCACGGCACGTGAAGCCTTGACTGGCTTGCCGCAGCCACATTAGTATCACTGCGCACCTTTGTTTGTTCGGCCCCTTGAAGCATTAAATGAGAATCTGTCCTTTAAAAACCGTCGTGACGAAAGTGGCTTTCCGATAGGGCATCATGACAAATATATATATTTTAAGACGCTTCCATAAATACAAGCGGACGCGCTTCGAAAACAAAATAGTACACCAACTGTAGTCAGAGCGGTTTACTTCTCCGTCGCCGCTTCAGCTGTACGTAACGCGGAGGTGTATTAAGCGCATGCAATGTACGCAGCATAAAGTATAGTCGAGAATTTCGTTCCTAATTGTTGTCTTGATGAGGTCAAAGAAGGTAGCCAAGAAAAAATGTGGTGGTTCACTTATATTGAATTGGTCGTAATGAGTGGGCTCGGAGACTTGTTGTGACAATGCCGCTGTCAGACACGTACGCAGGCACATATATACACATTCGCGTGCACACGCGATACATGCGCGCACACACGCTCATACGCACGCGATGCAGACACACGCGCACATATACGCACGCGCAAGCACGCGATACAGAGATGCACTGACATGCATACGACGCAACTACACATACGATAAAGACACGCACGCGCATACACGCACGCTCGATACAGACAAGCACGGACATATCTGTACACACGCGCATATACAAGCGATAGAGACACGCACGCACATACATACATACGCACGCGATACAGGCACCCGTACATACATACGCGATACACGCACCCACATACACACACACGCGGGTACAGTCGCGATAGACACGCACGCGCGCGTATACACACGCGCGAATATACATAAGCGCATGCACTGGCGCACGCATACACACACACGTAGGTGCGCACACGCACATACACACGCTCCAATACAGACACGCGCAAACGCACGCAGGGGCATACATGCACGCACACATACGTGCGCGCACGCACACACAGGTGTGAAGACACACACACAAACGCACGCACATAATGGCGCACACATACACAAACCTACGCATACGCAGGCGCACACATGCACTCACACATACACACAAACACGTGCGCACACGCACCTACACAGGCAACCGCACACGTGCACACACACGCCTGGAGGGTTCACGCCTGGAGGGTTCATGGCGTGCGCGAGCAACTAAAAGCGCGCGAAGTTTCCTTGTGCTCGCTTTTCGAGATGTCAGGGCACTCGAAGACACTTCCCTGGCTGGAACCCACGTCGGATCAAGGGCGTGACCCCCCCCCCCCATAAAAAAATTCTGTCTGCGCCGCTGAAAGAACTTCTTGAATAATGCCACATGGTCGCGACGCTGAGGAAGGCGTGCTCAAGACGAAATTCTTTATTTGGGCGAACCTGTGCCCGGAAAACGAAAGATAAGACTACAAGCAATACACGCTTTATATTGATCACTGCGAACACAGCGTCGGCCGTCGATAATCTGATCTGCAGTAAGCCGCGTGGACATTTATACATGCGACATCGAAAGTTCTAGCGTTACTGCTGGTGCTTGCGAAAGCTCTCGAAAACCTTCTATTCGTGTCCTGCGCGTAATCTTAACAAACCGATCTCGGACAATCGTGAAGCTTCACGAACATTGTGACGCGGTTTGTGCCGAGCATTCTTAACAGCTTTGTGGGTGAAACTCGAGTACATACATAAAAGTAAAGCAACAAACGGGTGCAGCAGTCTCGTGCGTTGGAAGTAAAAGAAAACGAACGTGGAAGTAAAAAAAGTACATGCAGCTAGCAAGAACGACAAGAAAAGCAGTCCTCAGGTTCCTTAACACGCATATAACGGCTTGAGGCGCACAAAATGAACGACTTCAGGTCATGCTCTCCACAGCTGAGAGGTGTGTCATGCCGTCCGGAACAACTTCGCAGTCCTGTGCACCTAGACGTCGAAGCACCTTGTATGGCCCGCATTATCGCCGAAGGGGTTTTGCACTGAGTCCAAGTCGGCGTATCAGTCTCCAGACCCACACAGGGTCACCGGGTTGGTATTCCAATTGGCGTCACCGAAGATCAAATAATAATAATAATAATAATAATAATATGTGAGGTGTAACGTACCAAAACCACGTTATGGTTATGAGAAAGGACGTAGTGGAGGGCTCTGGAAATTTCGACCACCTGGGGTTCTTTAACGTGCACCTAAATCTAAGTACACGGGCCTTAAATCTTTTTCGTCTCCATCGAAAATGCAGCCACCGCAGGCCGGAATTCGATCCCGCGACGTTCGGATCAGCAGACGAGCGCCATAACCACTTGACCACCGTGGCGGGGCCGCCGAAGATTATAGTGACGGCTGTCGATCCTTTGTTGGTTCTTGATACTCAGGCGGGCGAGCTGTGGAGCTTCTTCGGCACGTTGCAAAAATAAGCAGCAACGTCGAGGTTTTCTTCGTCGGTGACGTTGTGTAGCGTGGCGTAGAGCGTCATTGCCGGGTTCCATCGATATACCAAATTGCACGGCCGTGTTGTATGCTAAGGTGACGTACGGAAGGATGACATTCCACGTCTTGAGCTCGACGTCGACATACATGGCCAGCATGTCGGCGATCGTCTTGTTCAGACGCTCCGTGAGGCCTTTGGTCTATGGGTTGTAGGCGATGGTCTGGCGGTGGCTTGTCTGGCTGTATCTCAAAATCGCCCGAGTTAGCTCCGCAGTAAAAGCTGTACCTCTGTCGGTGATGAGAATCTTTGGCGGGCGATGATGCAGGGAAATGTCAAGAAAGAACTTGGCTACCTAGGTGGCACTGCCACTAGGTCGGGCCCTTGTTTAGGCGTAGCGAGTCATGTAGTCGTTAGCTACGACGATCCATTGATTTCGGCCAGTCGACGCAGAGAATGGCCCGACTACGTCAATACCGATCTGCTGCAACGGTCGTCGAGGTGACTCGATCGGCTGAATAAAGCCGACTGCTCTTGTTTGTGGCGTCTTACGTCGCTGAAAGTGTCGGCAAATCTTTACGTATTCGGCGACGTCAGCGGCAAGGCGCGGTCAGTAGTACTTCTGTATTCTTGCGGGCACGCGGGAAACACTGAGGTGTCCAGCGGTCGGTTAGTCGTGTAGGGCATGGACGCCTTCTTTTTGCAATGCTGAAGGCACCACGAGAAGGTACTTCACTCCAAGTGGCGAGAAGTTTTTTTGGAGAAGGCCGCTACGCAAAAATAAAAAAGATGCCAGTGCTCGCTTGAATACCTTCTGAACGACGGTGGTCCAGCCCTCGCGGTACTCCACAAAGCCCTTGAGTTCCATGTTGGCTCGCTGTCGTTCTGCGACGTCGTCGGCAATTATGGTTCCCGAGAAGCAGTCATCAGCATGGCCGTCCTGGGGCAGCGGGTTAGTGGCTCGGCGATCCTCGAAAATTCCTTGACAAAACGTCTGCAATATTCGCGCAGGCTGAGAAATCGGCGTACGGCTTTCTTAGTTGGGTGGTGGGAAGGCAGCGATGGCAGCTGTTTTCCGCGGATCTGGGCGTACTCCAGACTTGCTAATGACCTGGATAGAAAATAAGAACTCCTCGTGCGCGAAGGGGCATTTGTCTGGCGTTAGGGTGAGTCTGGAGGTCTTCATTGCTTAAAGTAAAGATTCAAGGCGCCGGAGATGTTCGTCAAAGTCTGACGAAATTGCAACGACGCCGTCCAAGTACACGAGGCAAGTCTGCCACTTTAATCCAACCAGCACTGTATCCGTAACGCGTTGGGAACTCGCAGGTGCCGAGCAAAGACCAAATGTCATGACCTCGAACTCTCACAGGCCGTCTCGTGTTAAAAAGCCAGTCTTTTCTCGGTCTCTCTCTTCAACTTCGATTTGCCAATAGCCCGTTCGAGGTCCATCGAAGAAAAGTAGCTCACGTGGTGGAGTCGATTCAGGGCCTCCTCTATCCGTGGGAGAGGGTACACGTCTTGTTGAGGCGAAGATAACTGACGCAGTAATGTAGGCTTCTATCCTTCTTCTTCCCTAACATTACGGGAGACGCCCAGGTACTCTTTGACGGCTGGATGATGTCGTCGCGTAGCATTTCTTCGACTTGTTTCTTTACGGCCTCGCGTTCTCGCGGCGAAAGTCTGTGCAGGCTCTGACAGAGGGGTCCGGCACACTCCTCTGTAATATGCGATGTTTTGCGACTGGGGTCTGCCGAATTCTTGACCACGACGAAAAGCAGTCCTTGTATTGCATGAGGAGGGCTTTGAACTGTTCTCGCTTATGCTAGGGAAGGCTCGGATTGACGCCGAAAGGTGGTTGGGAATTGATTCGCCGAAACAGTTTCGGCAGCATCGACTAGGGCGAAAGCATTGCTGGCGTCCACGAATTCGTTGATGTAGGCGACCGTCGCACCAATGTTGACGTGCCTATATTCGTGGCTGAAGTTTGTCCGCACTACCTTTGCTTTACCATCACGCAGCTCGGCTGTGCCTCCTGTGACGGAAATCGCACGGTTCAGGAGCAGGTGCTCATTCCCCTCGATGACGCCTTGAATGTCTGCGGGTTTTTCGGTGCTGACGGAAATGATGACACGTCCATCGTATTCAATGCGTGATTCCCTCGCGTCGTGTGTAGCGGCAGCGCTTTTTCTAAGATTAGTGTTATAGACTCAGACCTCAGGTTGATGTCGGCGCCGTGGTGACTTGGAAGTCCATCCCAAGTATCACATCCCTGGATCAATGTTGTATGATTACATAGCTTTCAGCATAAGTCCGGTTAATGATGGTGACTCTTGCTGAGCAGACTCCAGCCGGCGTTATTAGATGTCTTCCAGCGGTCCGGATTTCGGGGTCATCCCAAGAAGCTTTAACTTCCTTCAACTTCGCTTCAGAGGGCCCATGCCGACCGAATATTTGGCCCCATTGTCGACGAGAGCGGTGACGTTGTGGCTATTGATGAGAACGTCCAGGTCGGTAGTTAGTCGTCAGGCGTCGCGGTTGGGTCGCGGCGTCCGATCGTGCCTACGTCGGTTTGTTCCGCTGTTTCTACGCGCTGTTGTCTTCTCCCGGTCGCGAAGGTTCGTCGCTCGGGCTCCGTTCGGCTTTCGGCGAGATCTGCAGTCTTCGTCGAGGCGTCGTGGTCGGCGGCGGAGGACCTTGGGGATCTTGGGCGAAGGATCTTGGGGACTCGCACAACAACCGCACCTCCATCGGTTGCTGCCCTTAGTTTTCCGGGATGGACTGGGAGATCGGCCCCAGGTTAGGCTGGTGTATTCTGGCGGGGCAGCGAGATGTAGCGACCGGGGGATGGCGAACGTGATGGTTGTCGTCGTTGCCGTTGTGCTCAGGTAAATGCGGCGACGTCGCGAGGTATTTCACCTGGCTGCGAAGGCGGCGCGTTCACGGCGAAAGCAAGCAGTCGCTTTTCACTGTACTGGCATTGGCGGTAGGTGTGGCCGGCTTCTCCGCATTGGTAGCGGAGCGGGAGGTGGTCAGGGGTGCACCAAACGTCGGTCTTCCGCTGAGCGTAGCGTTCGCCAACAGATGGGTGGTATGGCGTCGGTGGCGGTGGCGGTGGTGTCTGGCAGCGGAACTGCGGCGGTACGGTGTCTTCACTTGGGCGCAGAGGGGGAGCGTAGCGTCGGGCTGCAGCAGAGTAACTCATAGCTTACGGTGGAGGCGGTAGCGGTTCAGAGGTACAAAGCGACTGCTGGCTTTCTTCTCGGACGACATCTGCGATCAGGCAACTTGGTGCTGGTACGGTAGGAACACTCGACGAAGTTCTTCGCGCACCCCCGCCTTCAAGGTCTCGCGCAGGTCGTCTGAGAAGAGTGATTGAACGTCTGCGTAGCCTGGCGTGCAGCGGCGATTGAATTGCCGGGTGTGCATTTCTATTGTCTTTTCAATTGTCGTTGTCTCCGAGAGAAATTCCTGGACTGTGTTGGGTGGGTTCTTCAAAAGCCCAGCGAAGAGCTCCTGCTTTACTCCTCGCGTGAGGAGTAAGCAAACTTTCTTCTCCACAGGGATGGCTGGGTCTAGGTGAGGGAACAGTTTCGTAATTTCTTCCGTGAAAAGCGCCACGTTCTGGTTTGGCAACTGGACACGGGTTTCGGGAAAGGCCTCAGCCCTCTCCTTGCGGACGACGCTCGTGAAGGGGGTCAGAAAGGTGAAGCGGTAAACGTCCTACGTTGTGAATGGTGACTTTTGATTCTAGAACCAGGTTGTAGGGGCGTCTTCCAAGGCGAAGTAAACATGCCGTAGTTTGTCGTCGCTGTTGCAGAGGTTGAAAAATGGGACCCTGTCGTATGCTTCCAGCCAGCGTTCCGGGTCATTGACAGATGATCCGCGGAATGCTGGCGGCTCTCCAGGGTGCTGGAGCACGATCAGTGTAGGCGGCACAGGGGTTGTCGTCATCCCGGCCGTCCAAATCAGTCGCGGTCTTGGATTGCGTTGTAATTTCGGGAAGCAGCCCGTACTCTGGCGCTAGTGCCTTCTGCCTGCGGCTGGTTCGACGATTCGGGTGGCCTTCAGCGTCGTTACCTTCGCGTTTTGGGCTGGGCTCACAGCCTGACGGGGGCGTCCGGAACATGCACGAAGCATGACCTCCACCAGAGGCCACGTGATTGTGACATTGGCGAAGGCAGCAGTCGGTGTCTTCAAGACGAAATCGAACAGAAAACGAAGGACAAGCAATACACGCTGTACACTGATGGCGGCGAACAAAGCGTCGGCTGTCGTTAATCTGTTCTGCAGTAATGCTCTTCAGTATTTATGCATGCGTCATCAAAGGTTCTAGCGTTCTCGCTGACGCTTGCGAATGCTCATGAAAAAACTTGACTACTCACGTCTTGCGCCTAATCTTAACAGAACGATCTCGGACAATCGTGAAGCTTCACGAACACTGCGGCGCGGTCTGTGCCGAGCGTTGCCAACAGCTTTTGTGGGTGAAGCTCCAGTACATAAAAATAAAGCAATAAACGGGCGTGGCAATAATTTAGCAGGAAGAACAAAGACAGGTACGCCAAAATATATTCTGTTACGTAAATGCTTGTTCTATGGCACCTAGCATCGGCACCAGTGGTGTCGCGGTTATGAGAATCTCATCTGCATTTAAGTGAATCTCATCCTATAGAAGTTAAGCTTACATCCACGAGATATTTTAAATCGCTGATGTCTGAAAACAGCGAGACGCAAATCAACCCCATTCTTTCATTCTTGAGACTGCTACGAAGCATCACGCGAGACAAGCTTCGGTAACGACAGTATAGTATCATCATAATTTCAGCGGAGGACGCCGCACGCATCGGAGGGCGCAGCAAAGTGCCGTGCTACGAAATGTCATCACAGCGACTCAAATGAAAAAAGAAAAAACATTGAGAAAACGAAAGGTCGGCTGGGCGTAGATGTTCGGGCGTAGAGTCACGTGATGGCTCGAGAGCCATTGCGTGACTCTGCTCCACCAATGGGGACGTGTATACCCGATCGCCCGCACTCGCTAGAGCACTCTGGCGGAAATATAATAGAATGTCGCAGTTGTTTTCTTTTTTTCTTGTGGCTTAAGCAATATCAGCGTAAGAACCGTAGTTCGGCCGACGTTTATCGTTTCGCACGGTGTTGTTTTATAGCAGTATCTTGTATCTTAAAAGGCACGATACGTTGCTGACTGTATATCGAAATACAAATACAGATACTCGTTTTGCGACACTCCGCGGCGGCTGCATTTTCGATGGAGGCGTAAACGTTTCAGGTCCGTTTACTGTAGATTTAGGTGCACATTAAAGAACCCCAGGTGGTCGAAATTTCCGGAGCCCTCCACTACCGCGTCTCTCATAATCATATCGTGGCTTTGGGACGTTAAACCCCAGATATTATTATTATTATTATTATTATTATTATTATTATTATTATTATTATTATTATTATTATTATCATCGTTTTGCGCCACATATCGCGATACAGATACACAATACTCAAAGAGTACCCAGGGCTGGGCAGTATCGCGATACAAGAGTATCGCTATAGTATTTCAGAGATACTTTTGTGCATCTGTATTTCTGTATCGAGATACATTTGAAAAATGTATTTGTATCTCAGTAGTGAAATACTTTTACGATGTATCGCTTGTATCGCGATGCAATGCAGGACACGGGTATCTCGTTACATTTTCTTTTTGTCGGAAATGAGTTGACGCGTGTTTCCAAGGGGGTATGACGTTTTTTTTTTTCACTTGTTTTTGTGCCAAGACAAGCAAAGGCGCGCCGCCGGTCGCCGACAGAAAGGGCAGCGATGGCTTCTCCTCAAGCACAGAATGGCCCATGTGGTAAAGCGCTCGACGCCGAAGACGGCAGAATCGCGGAGGCAGTGTTGTCGGCCTCTGCCGACAAAAGTCGATGTCTCTCAAGGCCAGCGTAGCTCGCCTAGTTTTTTTTCGGGTGGCAAGCCATTACTTCGTGACCACCAGCGCGGATACCGCCTTGGAACAGAGGCTTTGCAATGCTTCGCGGGCTTTCAGTTCTCAGAGCGGCGGCACTTCTAAAAGCAGTTCCTATAGTCACGGCGGAAGCGACTAGAAGATGGCTATCTGTGTCGCGCTTTCAGCCACCTCTGCAGCGTGTCAGGGTGCGTTCCTAGTTGATCACAAGCGTGAAACGGTCTTTTGTGGTACCAGGCTCCGCCACCGCCGGAGACGACTTCGCCTGTTGCGGTTTGCTGAAATGGGTGCTGGTAGCGTCGGTGGTGGTGACACCTTTATTGAAGAGTGACCCTTTCGGCCCAGGCGACGAGTGCTTGCTGTAGCTTCTGATGGGGCGCTCTGAGCAGCTGTCCCTCATTCCACGTCTGTTTAGAGAGCTTGAAGGAGCGACTTGGGAGGGCTTACACCCTCTAACCCCCAAAGAACGTGATTTTAGGAAGCCAATTTTTGGATTGTGCAGTTTCGACATATTGGGCTCCATTGCGCGTATTTAATTATGACCGGCCTATATGGGCGTCTGACCCGGCGCCGACCGGGCCAGACGGCTGAGGGTTCCGAAGATGGGGGCCGACTTGGGCATCTGAACGGTCAGAACAACCCACGTTAGGGAGGAAGTGTTTCGGTATCTTGATGGCCCGAGAAGAGATGTCGCCGCGCTCTAGGGCTATCCGGCTATGAACGCGGCATTTATTCAGTATAACACGAATTTGTGCCCGTCTGCAGCACTAGATAGACTTTTTTTCTTTCGCGAGTCTTGTGCTGAGGCCGAATCGACACTGTCTAGAAGACAACCTGCTTCAGAAGCTCACACAGCAACCTGCTCAGCAAAGCCGATCTTATGTGCAAAGTAATTGTATACTTTTTTTCAATTCACTGGTGTTCATTAGTGATTCGAGTGATTTGCTTAAACTATGCTATTTCTAGCATAGCTCATTTAGTCGTCACCAAGCATGTCGATGTCGGTGCCCAATGCTTGTTAGTGTTGCTGCGAAATATGGTACTTTTTTATTGCGATTGATATGTGTAATTATGTCATTATTACTAATTATGTACTTTGTAAGCCCCCCCCCCCCCCCCCTCTGTGATGTCTTAATGGCGCTGAGGGTACTGTAATAAACAAATAAACTAAAAGGTTCAATGCACTGCAACTTTATTAACACCATTATGCTGCACTTATAAATGTCCTTGCGGAATACGCGCATCTTTAAAAAAAAAAGAATTATTCTAGTATCTGTATTGCAGTATCTGTATTCCGGAATACTTTTTCGTCGTATTGCAAAAGTATCTCCGAAATATCCCGTTACGCAAAAGTCAAATGTATCTCAGTATCTGTATTTTAGGCTTCCGGTCCATGTATTTCGATATCTGTATTCCGGAATACTTTTCCGAGTATCTCTGCCCAGCCCTGATGAGTACCTAAGATAGTATTTAAGATACATGTATCTTCGATACTGCCTAGTACTGCTTGCGATGCACTTTATAAGTCAAACTGTGTCGCCATCGACTGAAGGCCTGAGTCAATAACACTAACTTCAGAAAAAGCTCTGCCGCCCCACACGATGCGAGGGAGCCATGCATTCAATGTTTTTGTCGAGAAGGTCACTGTTCCGCCTCTCTCCGCGTCATCATTTCCGTCGGCTCCGAAGAAACCCGACTTAGAAATCGTCATTGAGGGCAACTAGCACCTGTTGGTCAGTCGCGACATCTGCGCCACGAGAGGAATAGCCGAGCTTCGTCAAGGGAAAGCAGAGGTGATGCTCACAAATTTCACCAAGAAGTACAAGCACACCAACAAAGGCACGACAGTCGCATTCATCGAAGGAATTGTAGAAGGCTGCAATGCTTTCACGCTCACATACTTTACCGACCCGTCAACTCGTTCTGACGTCAACCCGAGTCCTCCCCGCATAGGCAAGAACAGATCAAGGTCCTGTTCCGGCACTGCAAGAACTTCTGCCGCCAGCATCGCAGATGCGACAAAGCCCAGTTGCCCAACACTGCAATATAAGCCAAGATGTGCCCGTCCGCTCCCTCAAAGTCCGCACCGAGTTCCGGAGCGAGAACACGAGGCCGTTTTAAGAAACAAGTCGACGAAATGCTACGCAACATCATACAGCCGTCAAAGAGTCCGTAGGTGTCTCCCGTGGTGTTAGCGAAAAAGAAGGATGGAACCCTACGGTTTCTGTTTCGGCTTTCATCGCCTGAACAAAGTTACGAAAAGTTACGAAAGTTACGAGAGTTAGACTTGTAACCTCTTCCACAGATAGGCGACACCCTGGATCGACTCCACAACGCGAACACTTCGCGTCGATGGACGTCAATGCCGGCTGCTGGCCAATCGACGCCGAAGAGAGAGACCGAGAAAAAACTGCCTTTTTAACACCAGACAGCCTGTTTGAATTCAAGGTATTCGCTTTGGTCTTTTCTCGGCAGCTACGACTCTCGAACGCGTTATGGACAAAGTACTGGCCGGGTTGTAGTGGTAGACGTGCCTCGTGTGTTTAGACGACGTCGTTGCGTATGCCTCAAACTTCGAGGAACACCTGCAGCGCCATGAAGCTGTACCTCAAGCCATCAAGACTTCGGACTCACTCTGAAGCCGGAAAAGTGTCGTTTGCGTTCGCGCAGCTCTTGTTCTTGGGCGACGTGATTAGTAAGTGTAGAGTAAGCCCCGAACCATGGAAAACAGCTGCCATTGCTGCCTTAACGCCACCAACCGAGAAGAAGGCACTAAGCCGATTTTGCGGCTTGTGCGCCTATGGACTGAAAGTTGGGCTAGTTGGTGATACATAATGGGCAAAAAACAGCGCGGACGTACGGGACGAAGAAAGGTATACACAGAACAAGCACTGTTTTATCTCAACTGTGGTTTATTAGGCATATACAGATTATTCATACACAAATGATAATCATCAAGAACATGCGCAGAGGAGCGGGCAAGGGACCATAACAAGAAAAAAAAAAGACGAAAAAAAGCAAAAATAGAAAAAAGGCTCTCATACCGTGAAGAGACTGCGCAAGAGCGACAAAAGATCAAGCAAACATACGACTGATTAAGTTTACTTCTTTTTCGTGTAAAGAAACCGATGTTTGGCTGACGGAGGACTCTCCTTCTTTTTCAATGTAGAAAGCTTCCACAAGTTCCCGTGTCGTTTGATCTCTGTGTCTAAAGAGCACTGTCGTGTCACTGAACAATGGCTTGCACCCACACGTGTTGCAGTGCGAAGGCAGGTTGGCATACGTGCATGTCTTGAAGGTTCCAGAATGTTCTTTTAGCCGTACATAGAGGCAGCGCCCCGTTTGCCCGATGTACATTTTTTTACAAGTTAAGGGTATTTTGTACACTAACTTTTGTGCACAAAGCATTGCTGCGTTCCTGTGCTTCACACCGCATTTAATTTGGCTAGACCTCATTTTATCATGCTTTTTGTTCACCATGGGGCACAATGTTCCTAACTTATTTTTGGCTGAAAATAGTACCTGAACATCGTAACGCGACGCCACATTTTTTTAACCCATGTGCCATGCTGTGCTTGTAGGGCATAGTAGAGCACTGCACGGGCTCGGGCCTACCCGAAAACCCGGGCCCGGCCCGGCCCGTGGGCCGGGCCGGGCCGGGTAAAGTAGTTTTCATGGCGGGCCCGGGCCGGGCTCGGGCCTGAGGCTCCGGGCTTAGGGCCGGGCCCGGGTTTGAGGTGGCGGGCTCGGGTCGGGCCGGGCTTCGACTCTGCTCAGCTCATAAAGGGACACTAAAGTGATACCACGAATCAGTTAAGACTGATAAAGTGTACTCTGAGAACTCGAATGTGATTAGGTTCACCATCACAAGGAGAAAATCAAGGGTGAAGTTTCATTCTTAAATCTCGCGCCGAAATCTCCGCGCGTGACGTCACGGATTTCAAACTGTATTTGTCGTAATTTTGGGTCATTGGTTCAACGAAACTTCTTGAAACTTGGTATGCTAAGTCTATAGCCCTCTCAGAAGTCAATGTACTTCATTTTTACCGATTAGGAACCGTACGTAGATCCCAGTAGTCGCCGTCAGAAGCTACGACATCACTGCTTTTTACAGCGAAAGCTGTTATGAGATCATTTCACTGGCCGTTTTTGGCGCCGTAGTTGTCCGCCGCCGCCGCCGCCGCCGGTATCCGTAACCAGTATCGCTCGAAATAAGAAAAAAAACGAAACAAGAAAAAAATTCCAAGATGGAACGAGGTTCGAACCTGGGCCCTCTGCGTGGGAGCCCAGTGTTCAACCTCTGAGCCATGCCGGTACTTGAAACTGCTTTGCAAAAAGGTCCTATACAGGCTTCCTGTCGGGAAGGAACCACATTAGCATATGCAATATAGCGTGGTAGAAGAGCAAAATAAGCACAAAGCGTCGCACAACGCGAATTCTGTAACCAGGCGTCGCACAATGCGAATTGCGCAAGGAGTAGGTTGTTGAATGCTTCCAACCCATTAGAAAGGGTTCTGCCATAATTCTTCATCGTCATCAGGCACAGCATCCACAAAGTGCGCATAATGCCTTACATGCGTTTAGCAGGTACCACGGCTCTCCGTAGAATGACAAAAAATGGCACAGCGCCTGCTGCCCTACTTCTAAAAAATTACAATGATTATATAGCGTAGTGGGTTCTTCGCAAGTGCACTCGTATTGGTTGCCAAGGAAGCCCATAAGCGCATGATCCATTTCCTCGGGATCTCAGTAAAATTACAATGATGTAGAGCATAGTGCGTTCCTCGCAAGTGCACTTGTATTGGTTGCCAAGGGAGCCCAAAAGCGCATGATCCATTTCCTCGGGGTCTCAGTAAAATTACAATGATTTAGAGCGTAGTGGGTTCCTCGCAAGTGTACTTGTATTGGTTGCCAAGGAAGCCCATAAGCGCATGATCCATTTCCTTGGAGTCTCAGTAAAGTTCTTCGCCCCCCCCCCCCCCCGCCGTCTCTCTCCCACGTGAACGTATGTTATACAGCATGACAGAAGAGGGAAACAGCGACCGGGCGTCACCCAATGCAAATTACATAACTGGTGGACCGTTTAAAGTTTTCAACCCATTACAAAGGTCTGAGCCATATTTCTTCATCGTCATCAGTTGTCGCGTTAACAAAGTGCACATAATGCCTTACAGACGTGCAGCTGGTGCCTCGCTTCTCCGCAGAATGACGAATAATGGCTTTGTAGGTGCTTCCCAACTTCACAAAAATTGTGATTTATGGCGTAGGGGGTACCTTTCTAGTGTACTTGTATTGTAGCCCTAAGAGAGCTTAAAACGGGCTCTAGAAACGCCGCTCTTCCAGCTTTCGCTGTGCCTGCGCTGCGGTTTCAGCGCAGGCCTGGCGTCGGAACCCGGGGGGCGATCGGAGATCTGTTCGTTCCGCTCGTTCATTCTCCTGGGGAAGAACAAGCGCGCTGATTGGCTGAAGCGGGAGATGCCACTCAAGGCCGGGGGGGTGTCGCCATTTCTTTTTGTTGTTTGAGGTTTTCTTTTCTGGTGACGTCATGCCGCGTCATAACGAGTGGGGTGATCGGAGATTTCTGTACTGCGCCGTTCGTTCTGCGCCCATTCTGGCGGCGCACGCGATTGGCCGAAGCCAGAAAAAACTACGTCTCTGAGGGGCGTAGCCATTTTTCTTTTTGCTTGATCTTTTATTTTTTGATGACGTCATACCGCGTCATAACGAGCATGTCGTCTGCTACAAACGAACGGAGCGCGAGACCGTTCGCACGCGTTCTCTCGAGCGAACAAATGGCTTCGCACGGCATGATGCAGCGGTTGCGGCGGCCGCAAGAGCTGGTTTTGAGAAAATGGCGCTTGCGACGTGTGCTTCTCTTGCGGTTAGAGGTGCGAGATGCGTTTGAAGACATGAGCGAGTGCGGCGTCGCTTTCGGTTCTCGAAACGAACAGTGCGAACGAAATAAACGGGCCTGCCACTGGGCTGTGGTCTTACGCGCAGGGACTTCTTAGTTCAAAAGCGCTACCAGCTACTGCCACGTGTCCTCCCGGTCCTTACTCGTGTACGACGGCCCCAGTGGGCACGACGGCGTAGCGATCTGTGGGTGCTCTTTCATAAAAGCCAGCAGAAGCTCCCTTTGACGATCCGACACCCGGGAGCCGCCAGACATTCCGGTGGGACGACATTTTGAAAAACTGCGCCGACCGCTACTTTTTTTTTTTTTTTTCGCGTGCACGACTTCACATAGCGAGCAGGTTAGAAAAATTAACACCAATAAATATCAGCACTGAAACCTATTGCTGTTTCAGAAACTGTTTGAGCTTGAGAAGAAAAACAATATCTTTTCGTATAACAACTGTATATATGAGAAGGCGAGAAACACTTCGTTTTGAAATATAAGGTCCCCTTGCCGAGGAGAAACGATGCGCGTCTACTTCCGGAAAGCTCGCCGCTCACCGCTTGACGATTGGCTGTCCTCTTCCTCTCGGCGGAAGAGAGTTGCGGACGGCCCACTTTTGTGACGCAACACCGCCAGAACGAACGCGGAACGAACAGAGATCTCCGAATCCCCCCCCCCCCCCCCGCATTTTCTTTTCTTGAAGTGCCTGTCCCTTCAAGTGCGTTCCTCATAAGTTGCGCGTACATATACGTTTCACATTTCATCTCGATAAAACGATTCTTTTTTTTATGTGGGTCACGCTATTTGGAGAAGTTTTATGAGCGACAAGTACTGATCTTCTTTCGTTTCTTGCATACGGAGCTACCTGATTTATCTAAAATGAGCAAACTGAAAGTAAATAGACCAGGCGCTTATATAGCTAACATCTCGCTATTCCGTGCTTTATTTGCATTCGTTATTATTTTATATCTCAAATATTATTCTGTAGTCGCAGTGATAAATGTAATATAATAAATTTATAGCTATAACTTATCATCGCAAGTGCGATCGCGGAGGCCCAAGGCGGGCAAGCGTTCTTGCAAGTTCCAGCCCTCCACTAAAACGAAGAGACTGCGCGGAGTCTCGTTTACTGTTATCGCGCTGTCATGTACAACGCCTCCTGGGTCCAGTCAAGCTGCTCACGGCAGCTTTTAGCCCCGGAGGACGTTTCTAGTCGGTAACTAGAAGAATAAAGTTGAATAAAGTTAAAATAAAATCCCTATAAAGACATTCTTTTTCCGTGGCTCCGTCTAGGCTCCCTGATATCATGTGACGCAAGCTGGACATGCACAGCATGCTTTGTGTGTCCCGCATTCACGAAAATTTACTTCCGCAAAGGCCAGGATAGTGACGAAGGTAGGAGTGAAAGGGAGGGGGGGAGGGCAGAATAGGTTCTAGCAGATGTCAGCTAACGCTGAAATTTTAAAGACCTTTTTTTCAGATTTCATATATGGGTCACTTCTGAAGGGTATTTGGCGGCAAGTTTCCACCAATATATAGATACCTATCTCTAAAATGACTAAACTCTGGACGCCAATTCTGCAACACAAAGTTTTGTTTCACGGTTATGTATCACACATGGTGGCTGCTGGTGGTGCCTCACGAAAAAGATGCTTTAGACCTGCATGCCTGTGTAGCTCGAGAACGTACTTATAAAATAAAAGAATAAAAAATAGGACGAAGACAGTCATGTGCGGGCCGCAGGCCGCTAGCGAAAGGCCCGCGGTCTGCGTGTTTGAGACCCCTGCACTATATAGTGCGAATGCTACTTGATACTGCCACAGCAGCGTTCGAATGTTCAGGAATAGCATAAGTCCATCAAACATGTACATTCATGTTTAAAGGCAAAGTATATTACCTTGACGAAATATCAGGCTTGAAATAAGAATCACGAATTCCATGCCGGGGAATGTCCCCTTACCTCGAATTATATGCAGCCAATGAGTAAACGTCACGAAGCTTATTCACACATTTATTACCAAACTGGAATGAACCCCGAAAATAGATTGCAATCTCTTCGTCCGCCTATTGCCAGTCCTACCAGTGCAGTCTTACCAGCGTAGGCCACCTTTACAGGTACAAAATCGTTAGGAAGGCATACACCATTATAATACAGACAGAAAAGAGCCCTGTGCAAGCCGTG
Organism: Rhipicephalus sanguineus; assembly: GCF_013339695.2. Taxonomy (NCBI): domain Eukaryota; kingdom Metazoa; phylum Arthropoda; class Arachnida; order Ixodida; family Ixodidae; genus Rhipicephalus; species Rhipicephalus sanguineus. Next base: position 28,202,260 of record NC_051178.1, read on the forward strand.
CATAACAAATACTGCTGAAAAGTGCAAGGAGAAGCCCTCAGAGGCATTTATAGATTATAATGAAGAGTGGCACAACGTTCGGGAATAGAGAAATGAAGGGATCAGCTGGACAGCTATTTGCTCCAGTGGTGGAAGTTAAGAACTACGACTACCGACGCCTTCACATTTCTCAAGGCACATGTGCGCCCCTGCGGCTAGCGCAAGCAGTGCAAGAAACTTTAGCGCGGCAGGACATGTGATGCAAGGGCGCATGGTGTGTTTAAGTGGAATCTCTTTTTAATTTGATTTTTTGTACAATAACATGCGAACAAATAAGCTATAAACTTTGCCACAAAATTTTATTGACTGCCTATAATAGCAGTGGTGGGGTATATCAAAAAAATGCTGTGACAAATAGTTGCTTTTTTTCCATTCGGCATCTTTTACATATTTCCAAAGTCCACGTGCTGCGCGCGGTTCGTTATAATTTTTATCTAGGTTAGTGTATTTACAGGAAATCTAATAAATTTGAATTTTTTCCTGTACTTCTTTTGATTGGCAAGGTGCTACTACGATGAAGATACATGTGCTACACATCCAGAAGGGTGGACTTTGTCGTTACAGCATGCTTTGGAGGGACACTAAAGGAGGAAACGATTGTTGTCGCATTAGCAAATTACTCTAAATCACCACGCCTGCCGCGAGAAGACGCATGGGAAGCGCGAAAACGCGCAAAAAGAAATTACGGCTGGTGACGCCACCATGAAATTCCCTCATCAAACGCGTCATAGATTGTGACGGCGTCTACTAGATCGCACGCAGTTTATAATAGGTAAAAATTAAGTGCATTGTCTTCCGAGGGGGAGCCACAGACTTAACATACGAAGTTTCAGGAAATTTCGACAAGCCAAAGTCGCCAAAATACGAAAAATACGCTTTGAAATCCGTGTTGTCACGCGTGAGATTTTGTCGCGAAATTTAGAAATGAAACGTTGACCTTGATTTTCTCCTTTATTAATGAATCTCTGTTGGTGAAACTAAAGACATTAGATTTCTAAAAGTACAATTTATCAATCTAAGCCGATTCATTGTCTCACTTTCGTGTCCATATAAATTTCAATAGAGAGCGCAATAAAAACAAAGTGAAGAGAGCGTTCTGCTCTTTGTCCCCTCTGTTTTTATTGCGCTCCTTATCAGAACCGGACTCATGCTGGAAATCGCTTTTCTTCCTACAATATCTGCTACAAAACGCTCTTGATGATACCGATGGCATTCCTAGAAAATTGGGTAACAGTACACCATTGCCGAACAAACGTTCATCGTATCCAGTATGTCCTCTCACCAGTTTCCACTGTGAGCCAGCCCGTTTTTACAAGAAAGTACCATAGGTTAAAGTATACTTGCTAGCGAGCATGCGCCAAGCATGCGTAGATATTTGCCGCTTAAAACACCCTTGCGGTCGATTCTATCTTCAGGCAACACCACCTAGATTATTGGCTCGGGCCTCTGTCGGGCCCGATCTGGGGTCGGGCCGGGCCGGGCCGGGTAGGCGAAATTTTTTCTCGGGTTCGGGCCGGGCCCGGGTCTCTTTTTTGAGTTGCGGGGCCGGGCTCGGGCGGGTAAATTTGAACAAATCCCGGGCCCGGGCCGGGCCCGGGCCGAGAATTACGGCCCGTGCAGTGCTCTAGGGCATAGTGGCACATTTTTTTGGCCGCTCTTTTTGTAGACTTTTTTGTCCCTTCTTAATCTGACGCACTAGTCCTTCGCAAGCGGGAGTGATTACAGGAGTCGGGAACCCGGCTGCCTGAAGGAGACCCACCTGATCAGAAAAGCTTTTTTCCCCCTGGTGCCTACACGACTTCCTAATCGCGGCCCCGAGGCTCGACGTAGCGTGTTCTGTGTACAGTGAACTCTCAATTGAGTGAACTTCAAGGGACCCAAGGAAATAGTTCACTTAACTGAAAGTTCACTCAACTGAATATTCACTAGAATATGGAACAGCATTGGGCACAGCAGACATTAGAGTCAAAAGTGTGAAATGCAATTTATTTTGAAAAGAAATCTGTAATTTTCATTTGGACTGGTGCCCTTAAAGCGCAAGAAGAGACAAAGCTTTCCAGAGAGTCTACGTTTCTGTGCACTGCCTCTCGCACAGCTTGTTGCTGAGACACGAAGTCTCGCAACTTTCTACAATACTCTACCGCCTCCGCTAGAGTTACAGGATTTGAACCTGCCGCCGATGGATGGGCGATTTAGTGGCGGCTCGCATCGGCTATGCCAGTGCTGCAGTGCACAAAACTTCGTTGAATTGATTTAAACAATGAGCCTGGGTCCGCGGATGAAGTTCGTTCAACTGAAAAATTCACTATTCTGAAATTCGTTTAACTGAAATATTTTTGCGTAGAATGCATAAGAAAATTGCCGGGGATTTTCTAAACGTTCGTTATTCTGAAATATTCGTTAAACCGACGTTCGTACAAGTGAGAGTTTACTGTATACCTTTCTTCGTCCCGTACGTCTGCGCGCTGTTTTTTGCCCATTTTGTGCGCCTATTACAGACACTTCGTCAAGGAATTTTCACAGATCGCCGAGCAGCTAACTCACCTAACGAAGACCGTCGTGGACTTCATGTGGGGAACGGCACAAGACGAAGCATTCGAAGAACTGAAACGACGCCTGTGAAAGCCTCCGATACTTCCGCATTTCTACGAATACGCCGATACGAAAATCCACATCAACACAAGTGCATAGGGTTCGGAGCCGTCCTTGCACAGAGTACTGATGCACTAGAAAGGGTTATCAGTTATGCTAGCCAGTTGCTATATAAGTCGGGAGGCAACTATTTCACGAGAAAAGGAGTGCCACGCGTATCGTCTGGGCTACATGAAAGTTCCACCCGTACATTTACGACAGAAAGTGGTGAGTGGCCACCCTGCCTTCCGATGGCTAGCTAACCCTTTACGTCACCGCGCATGGCGGAATCTGCTATTTCAGCAATTCGACATTACCGTCGTTTACGTGTCCGGACGAAAGGGCCCTGACGCCGACTGCCTGTCTCGTGCCCTCGTTGACGCACCGGTGCAGCAATACCAGAACTATGACTGTGTAAACGCGTTTATTGGACGGCACTCACGTACAACGCGCAATGGCGACAGTCAAGCCGGACTAGGACTCGCAGCACGAGCGGCGTTCTCTCAGAAAAGAGTCGAAGAGGATGCCAACTAGAAGACGCTGCAGAAGGCGATCCATTATCGAGCTCCAAGGCTTCGCTACAATTACCTCGCGTACGCTAAGGGAGCCACCCGGGGACGAAACAGCTTGTCACTCTGAGCGGGTCATGGTAGGCCTTGAGGCGCTCCACGTTGACAATGTCGCGCTTTCGACAGCGCATGTGCGAAGGTAGTTCAATGGGTTCGATCAGGTAGTTAACCGCGGATGTGCGTTCGACGAAACGCTAGGGACCTTCGTATTTGGGCCGCAGTTTTGAAGACATGCAAGTACAGTCGAAACTCGCGATAACGAAATCCCGAGGGAACGAAATTCTCACCGCAACGAAATATTTTCGGAGCACCGGCGAACGCCCATAGGAGTCAATGCATTTCGTAACTCGCGACTACGAAATACATTCATACCGCAGTCCCTCATTAACGAAATTTTTGAAACACGAGTGCGCAAATAATCTACTCTCGCATCTTTATAACTACATTCGAAAACTGCTGAAATGCATTCATGCTACACTTACGTTGTGCAAAACTATCGCTACAGCGCACTTGAGAAGCAGCCGCCATCATTGTTTACAAAGAAACAAAGCTGGCGACAATGATGATGAAGCCGAAACACCTGCTCGTTATCGCGGACTGCGTAGCCAAATCCCTATTCTTCATGGAGTTTCGTTCGTTGGCTTGGCTATGTGCTTGACGTTGTCGGCTTTGCGCGCACATGGTCGCGTGTGTGGAGCCATTTTTGGAGCGTTTGCTTGGTCGCTTGGTGTAACGTGAACTGCAGGGGCGTAGCTAGAAATTTTTTTCGGGGGGGGGGGGGGGGGGGGGGGGTTCAACCATACTTTATGTATGTTCGTGTGTGTGTTTCTATGTGTGCGTGTATATATACGCAAGCAAAGGTTTGAACCCCCCCAACCCCCCCTTGGCTACGCCCCTGGTGAACTGTGTGTTGCGATTGCTTTGTCCGATTTCGCTGCCTGCGAAGATGCCGCCTCCAACAAAAAAGCGGAAGTTCATCACGCTGTAAGATAAGGCTGCAATCATCAGTGAGGTGGAAAAGGGCAGGAAAAAAATGGACATCGCCGAAGAATTCGGCGCTGCCTGCAGCTCGCTCTCCACGATTCTGCGCTGATCCCCGCTGATCCCCGCTGATCCAGCGGAGCCAGAAGAAGGTTCGCCTGTAGGCGCACTTGATGGCGGTACTGGTGACAGCGCAGTGCCGCCGTCACTGACCTAGAGTACCCCTTGCATGGGGCGAACTTTGTGCCGCGGCAAACGAGATTTCCGATCGAGAGGCATAAAATTGCTGCATGGTAAGGCCTGCCAAAGCAAACTCATTGACTTTTTCGAAATAAAATGTGTTTTTTGTAAATTCGATGTCTTTTCTGCCGCCTTCTCGCGCCAACGAAATTCCCGCAAGAGCGAAATTTTGTGCTTTCCCCGCCGACTTCGTTATTGCGGGTTTCAACTTAGTCGTAATATGGACCGAGAGCCATACGAGTGCTCCAGGGAGGAACGTGGTCGCAGAAGTGGTGGTGTGGCTGCGAATGCTCTTCTGCCGCTCTTGTTCATGCGTAGTAAAGGCCTTGGCGACCTCGCAACGCTCAAGTCTGGCTCTGGCAGAAATATGCGCACACTTAGATGAATCCGACTTGTACGGAAGGATCGGGTCGATTGTGTACGCCGAGTGCCTGCCGTATATGAAGAAGGGTGAAATCTAATACTCCTCTGAGGCGCGGTATTGTAGGTGTAGATGGCGAAGAGCAGACTGGCTCCCAATTTCTGTGATCGGAGGCGACGTAAATTGAGGTCATGTCGTCGAGCAGACGGTTAAAGCATTTGGAGATGCCAGTCGTCTGCGGGTGGTAAACAGTAGTTTTGCGGTGAACAGCGCGACACTTTTTGAGAAGAGCTTCGACTACTTCGGACAAGCAGCTTCTGAGCAGCTCCTGGAGTGCTCCGTGACGCAGTATGAATCGATGGAGCAGGAGCGAGGCAACATCGCACGCTGTAGCCGCTGTGATGGCGGCGGTTTCGGCGAATCTCGTGAAGTGATCAACAGCGACGATAACCCAATTGTTACCCGCCGACGTCAGAAGAAGTGGCCGATACAAATCGATGCCAACGTGGCCAAACAGCCTGTCAGGGCATGATTAAGGCTACAGACCTGCTGGCGACCGGTGCGTTGCATATTTCGAATGCTGATATTCGAGGGAGGCACGGGTGAACTTCTGCACGTAGCGGTACATCCCTCGCCAGAAGTAGCGTGGTCAAACGCGGTGGTAAGCTCTGGATACTCCTGCGTGCGCGCCCTGATGATTAGAGCGGAAAGACTCGCATATTTCAGAACCCACACTGCGTGGTATTACTAGTACCCACTCGCGACCGTCGGCGTTGTATTTGTGTCGTTGAAGTAGGTCGTCGCGAATGGCGAAATGGTGGGCTGGACGACGCAACGTGCGAGTGTTTGGTGGAACGGTTAGTGCAGGATGAGGCGTTTGCTGAGCGGCATCTTGAGCCACGGCAGATGTCAGTGTTCGGGAGTGAATTTGCAGGGGCATCAACGGGGGAACGAAGTTGTTATTAGGGCGCCGCACTCTCCACGAATTTGGAAAGGCGTTTATTGAGCAGCACTCTGCGACAATTCCAAATTCAAGGCGGAGTACGGACTGCCAGCACGAGTGGTATTCTCTCAGAAAGGAGCTGGAGAGGACGACCGACTCGAAGGCACTGGTTAGGACGATTCATTACAGAGTTCCAAGGCTTCGCTTCAATTGCTTCTTAGGAACTAGAAGTGCCGACGATTTCTCCGAACTACCGCGTTCGGTGCCAGGTATCAGACGCCTTGTGGAATACTTCGAAGGCAAGACCGACCGAAACGACGTTCTCCGAGTGAAGAACTCCTCGCCACACCGAGAAAACTACCTCCTCGTTATACTTTTATAATTGCGTGCAGACGTTTTGCAAGATTTGCGCGACTAGCCGGCGGCTGGACACCTCAGATGTTCCCAAATTCTCGCGAGGATACAAGAAAACTACTACGGGCCTGGCCTTACTGCCAAAATCCCCATTACGTCAGGATTTGCCGGGGCCGTCAGTGACGGAAGAAACCGCCCACTATACCCGCCAGAATTTTGCAACCCATTGAGCAACCTCACGAACCATTCCAGCAAATCGAGGTGGGTCCGCTGGGGCCGTACTGAAGTCTACATCCGGAAAGAAATGGATAGTCGTTGCTCCCAACTACCCCTCCCGGTACGCTGGAATAAAGGTCCTGCCCAATGGCAGTAACTTTGACATACCCAAGTTCTTCGCAGAACCTAGTCCTTCGTGATGGCGCCCCAGAGGTTCTCGTCACCGACAGAGGTACGGTCTTTACTGCAGACCTAACTGCGGCGATGCTGATATAGAGCCAGACAAGCCAACGCTGCACCACCGCCTACCACCGAAAGACAAATGGGCTTACCGAGCGTCTAAATAAGACCATCGCCGACATGCTGGCCATGTAAGTCGACGTCGAACAAAAAACGTGGGATGCCATCTTTCTGTACGCGACCTTTTCATAAAACTCGGTTGTGCAAGAAACGATACAGATGACGCCATACAATTTGGTATACGGAAGGATTATGGGGACGACGCTCAACGCTATGCTGCCGAACATTACCGATGACGCAAAGCTCAACATCACTGCCTACTTACAGCGCGCCGATGAAGCTAGACAGCTCACCAGCATGCGCATCCAGAACCAGCAGAGCCCCCCCCCCCCCTCCCCGTCCACGGCCGTCATTATAATATTCGCCAACGCAGCAAGAAATACCAACCCGACGACATTGTTTGGGTCTGGACACCGATAGGCCAACGTGGGCTTAGCGCAAGGCTTTAATCTCAGCACTACGGCGCCTCAGTGCCAACATTCGAAGGGACGTTGGCATGAAGGCGCCCTACCAACGCCACCTAGGTGGTGCTGATCCTACTCAGCGCAATGGAGCGTGATCTCCGCGATTAGCTCCGGCAAAGTTGCCGGAGCTAATGGCGGAGGCCACGAGCGGGCTGATTTGACTCGCTGACGATGCAGTTAGGTGCTTTGTCTTTCGCGTTCTATTAGTGCGTCAGTTATGTGCTTTGTCTCACGCTGTGCTAGCGTGTGCAGCACAGTGCTATTTCCATATGCACCAACGGTGTTTCTCCGCCGTCGACCCATACGAGTGCGATGGCACCGACTACGAAAACTGCTGTAATAAAGCCGCAGAAAGGCAACCTGTCAACGCTGTTTGTCATGCCTTGGTGCGGCGAGACAGAGGCTAATGGGAAGCGGAATGCCTTCGCGCGTTCACGGCTGAAGCTACGGAAGTCTGCCTCCCATGTTACTGAAGCGTAGTGTGGTAATTAGTGTATGCATGAACACAGGCGGAGGTGACCTTACTACTCGGAAGTGCGCACCTTACCGTTTCTGTCCTAGAGTGAGGACGCTTTCAAGAAGTATATATCGAGTATCGATGCTTCTTACGTGCTTCTTCATGACATTTTTGCGCGAGATTCACGATATGCCGTGTTCAGGCAGTGCTGGGCAGTAGCGAAGGTACATGTATCCTAGATACTATCTTAAATACTCTTTGGGTATCTTTTATCTGTATCGCGATACGTCTCGCCAGACGTCTATCAGTATCTGTATTTCTGATACATTCAAGAATGTATCATGTATCTTAAGATACAAGATACTGCGATTGCACCATCACCATGCGAAACAATAAACATTGGCTGAACGCTTCTCAAGCTGATACTGCTGCCACTAAGTCACCAAAATAAAACTCAAGGCAGTGACATTAGTTTATCTTTCCACCATAAATTTTCGGCGAGAATAGGGGATCAGCTCTGAGCGTCCCTATTGGCGGATCAGAGTCACGCGGTGGCGCTCGCGTCGTCTCGACAGACAAGCGCGCGAACGTACGCCCAGCCAACCTTTTGTTTTATCGCTTTTTCTTTTTAGTTGTGTCAGTGCCGTGACACTTGGCACTTAGCAATTCCTGTGCCCCGTACTCCAATGCGCACGGCGTCTTTCGCACACATTCTGGTGCTGCTGTGTCATTATCGAAGTTTGTCTTGAGTGGTACTTCGTTTAGATATCTGAAGAACGCAAGCACGGGGGGTTGCTTTGCGTATAGTGGCTTTCACACATTGGAGGTTTTAAGGATCTCCTGGATGTATGTTTGACTTACATGCACTAAGATTAACTTATATGCAAATAATATTCCAACAGATATAGCACCACCGGTACCGGTGCTGGACGTAATAGAAGGGCATTCACATAACAACCGCTATCTTGGCGTACGCCTCTCTTTCTTTTATTCAAAGTATTTTTAAAATCCTAATTTGATTTTAAGCAGAAGTTATTTCTTAGCTGTCCTTATTTTACAATCCGTACATTACATGTGATTCTAGAGTTTCTTTCCGGTCTGCTTACGGCAATATGCCTTTAACGTGCTGCCAAGGTAAGCCCTCTGATTTATTCTTGCTTTTAACTGTCTACGTCATTTCTGCTACCGTTTACATACTTATAGTCTAGTAGAACTTACTATTATGTAAAGGCGACGTTGGGAGCAAATATATAATAATCCGGGCGCACCTGGCGTATACAGTAACAAAAAATCTGCTTACTACTAAGTAAAATGGCGAAACTGAATTTCTATTATAATAACAAAAATTATTAGGAGTCATTTTAAGTATGCTAGATGAGTCACTTTAAGTATGCTAGTAGGTGCGATATGACGCGGTTGGTGATGGAGGCCAGCTAAGTTTCAACGTGTGGTGACGCATGTGTGAGTAGTCCATCAGTGCTGTTGTCAAATAAACAACTGGATTACATGGGTTCGCGATAAAGTGTTTGTGGTTAGGGAACTAGGGTAAACGCGCTTGCACGTGGTGAATGATGTGTTGTCATGTCTGTAATGTATGCGCGTAGTTTACAGTTTATGGTTGTGAGAGCCTTGCACACATGATGACGTCGTGAGAGTGTATATACTAGCGGGATCAGCGAGTAATAAAACAGTTGTTGAAAGTTAGCGCTTTGTGGTGTCGAATGTGTCTTTCTTTTGTCCTTGTCCTTAGCCTGCGCTACCATCAATTATCTTGTCATACCAACAAGCTCAAATTGCCACCCTCATCACCCTCTCGAATGCCAGCCTGGGCAACACGAGACCTGTGAACTGGGGCGTTGTTGTGCAGGAGGAGGACACCTCTTGTCACTACTCGTCGGCGTTTTTCCACGATGGCTTTACGCAGTTTCCGAAGAACATTGAGGTAGTATTTGCCTGTAACTGTCCTTTTGTGTTCATGATACCCAATGTGCAGAATCCCATTTGCGTCCCAGAAGAGTGTCGCCATCACTTCCCTCCCTCAGCTTTGGGTCTTGAACTTTTTCGGGGAAGGGGACCCCGGATGTCTCTGCCGCAGAGGCTGGTGTTCTGTTTCTGGGTCTCAGTGATACAGTCACGTCACAACCGTATCACATGGCAAGCGAAAAAGTCTTCTGGGACGCTTGAATGGAGGTGCAAATGTTCCCTTGATGAATGAACGCGGTGGTGTCCATTTTGCGCTGAGAGGTTCCGTGGCACACAACGCGCCGAGACCTTGAACATACCGAAAAAACATGGATGATAGTGAAAGCACTCTCATAGGAAATGTTCAATTCTTCAGCAACTTCGGACACCTTCATACGTTGATTATTCATGATAAGGCCCTCTGCAGAGGCTGAACTGTCCAAATCAGTTGAAGTGGTTGGCCGCCCTGAGCTTGGGTCGTCTTCCACGTGCACACGGCCACGTTTAAACCCATTGCTCCACCGAGTCCCTGTAGCATATAAAGGACATTTACTCGCATACACACTCACCGTCCGACTGTGGATTTCTTTGGCGGAACTTCCTTCTTTGCCCAAAAATTTGGTAACGATTCGGTACTCGAGCATAAAATCGTGGGAGGACACCATGTTTCACTGATGCACACAAAATAACGCACTGGAAGGCTTGATATCCAGACCATGCTCGGCCGCAGAGATAAACTAAACAAAACGTAGTGAGATAATATCTCCTTGCTGCAATGTGGTAGAAGTGGCTCCTTCGGTTTCAGCACAAAAGCATGATACATTCTTTTGTTCTCTTATCGCCGCACTGATAAGCGTGCATGCAAGGAAGTGAAATCCTTGTAGAAAAACAGGGCGATGGTAAGGAAGGACGAAACAAGCGCAAAGACAGAGAGGTTAGCCAGTTCTTGGACTGGCTGGCTGCCCTGTGGTGGGGGAAGGGGTAAGGGGGAGAAAAGATGACAGGAGAGAGATATCACAAAAAAAGGCGAGCAAGACAAGGAAAAAGAGGGGAAAATGTAAAGGAAAATACAACATTGTTTAGCCCTGGTAAAATACATATGCAGGCATTGTGTCGATGAAACAGTTTGCGAAGTTATAGGAAACGCTATCACGTCATACGAACGTGCAAGATTGTGGGTTAGCTTAATTTCTACCACAAAAACTAAGACAATGGCAAGTGAAATTATGTTTCTTGCGCTGAATTCATGCTTATGACATTCATGACAATGGTAATAATTATTTAGTTCGTTTACCCTCACGGCCAAATGGCATTACGGAGGGGACAGAGTTGTTAGAGAAAGATAATTGAACAAGAAACCAGTACAGTTACTGACAAGAAGTCAATACAGTTTATTCATACAAATAAAGCTCGTAAATATTGTTAGCTAAATAATGATGCTTCTTCGAATATATCACCCATTCGCTGCAAGCGAGTGGCCTTAACGCACCCATAGTTTCACGATCAAATGTAAAAACGGATAAAATAGTGCGCGAAAGAATTACATCCGCAATTAAGCTACACTTTACAGTCCATTGCGACGTTTTGTCAATTTTCGCGCCAAGACCGCTATTATCCACAATCCATTGCACAGTAATTTTACAAGCAATAGGACAATGTGAACTTTCGCTGTCGGTCGACGAAGCTGCAAGACTTCGTTCGCTGGCGCGTGTACTCACACTTGCCCACTGGAACTACTCAGCTTGGATCCCAGTCTCCAGCTCAGTCTTCCGCCAGGAATATTGTGAGCTGAGGATAGGCTTCTGTGCTCGTGGCTTGGCGTGATCTTCACGAATGTCTACTCTTGTCTGATTGGAACGACAAACAACTCTACATGCAGTAACTGCAGCTGCGAAGAAACGATCTCCCATCTTCTGTGTGAGTGTCCCCGTTTCAGTGAGCCAAGACAAGAACTTTCGTATGCGCTAGATAAACTTGATAATCGCCCTTTGTGGGAACAAAGATCTTGGAATTTTGGCTGAGTCCGCCGTCAGCACAGAAGGCTTTAAAAGCATTATTGCGCTTCTTGCGGACAACTGGTCTTAGGGACAGACTCTAAGCAGTGTCGTATTCTCCTTTCCTTTCTTCCTTTTTTTTCCTTTTCTTGCTATTTATTTATTTATTTTTTGTAATATCTTTCTTCTATAATCTTTTATTCCCATTATCCCTTCCCCCAACACAGGGTAGCCAGCCGGTCTAAGAACTGGCTAACCTTCCTGTCTTTGCGCTTGTTTCTTCCTTCCTTCTTTTCTTCCTTCGCTGTTTGTAGAGGCAAAAAGCTCCATCTTTGTCTGGTTTCCGCCATATTCGTGCATTTTTGTAAATAATAGCTTTTCAATACACGCGAAAGCAGGACAGCCACAAAGTGCGCAAACAACGGTTTTATTTCAATACGCTTGGTAATAATACGTGGATGAAGATGTAAGGCAACACTGCATGGTCAGTACAAATGTATATTCATGTGAAAGTCATGCGCGTAATGGAAACACTTCACAGGTTGAATTACGTTCGCATAAACGAATAGGAAGGGGAAAAACGTCAATCTGAACAACTTGAGAGAATACCTGCAAAAAGCCCATTCACTTTTTTAAGAAGTACTATAACATTCGCTGACATATGCACTTGGTAGTCATGTGAATACAGGGTCAAGCGGCCCAAAACTAAACTCTGGCGCGCATAATATTGGTATTGATTACAATAATTTTCTTCTTCAAAAAACAACTAAATTCGTGCTTCACGAACAATCACTGAAGTTGCCTGAAAATTTCAGCGATATACAGTCTTTCATTGCTGCACCCAAACAATTAAGACCTGTTGTGAACTACCAACTGGAGCTATACATTGCCGAATAAATGTTACTGAATAAACATGGTATATTCATTAGCTCTTTTTGCGGCATCATCTAATTATAGCATATATTGCTGGTGCAGCTATGTAAGTCGCTAAGAGAGGGCGCTACCGAAGTGAGTACCTTTAAAATATTACATGGCGCCTGCTTGCTGTAAATGAGATTTGTCAGTTTCTTATTTTCTACGATGATGCAAACGGTGGCGAAATTTTAGGTTTATTGCAACAGTGTTTCACTTTATGAAAGCCATTTTTACGCTCACTCATGTTCGCATCGGATGAGGAAGTGGTTGCTTTATATGACGTATTCCTTAAGAGACCCGCTATATGGACGACTTTGATCAACTAATTATTCACTCGATTATTACATTTTGTTCTTTTTACACACGCTTCCACGGGGGTAACTTTTAGTTTACAATAAGTGTCAACATGCACTGCAAATTCTTGAAATATCTCTAGAACGAAGCACTTTTCCCACATCACTCGATTCCACCTCGTAAAATTTTCTTTAGAGCTGATCTCGTTCTAAAATCCTATCTATATAAGCCGAGTTGCACATTTGTCCTGACAAAAGCTTCACAAAGTCCTATGCCACGATAATACGGATCATGCTTTCAATACTTTACTCCGGTATAAATGACACACCTTGCTATTTAATTTCAGTGAACACAACCTTCATCACGTAATATAACACCGCATGTGAGAATCTGATGAATACCTGATGAGCCAGATTTACAAGCAGTTTTGTCAACCGATGACTGAAAGCATTTCAAATAACCATCCATCGATCTCGTTCCTTTGCAAAGTATAACTTTGTCGTAACAATAAAAATCAATACTAATTACTTGCGGCCCCCATTCACCGTTAGTTCGGTTGGCCCTCTCTACATGTCACCGTGCAATACGTACGCTGATCAACGCTAGGATACTTGTGGAATGTACACTCGCAAGCTCTCAGAATCCAAACCACGAACGTCACAATGTCAGACACCTCTGCTATTATTTCCTGCGCCTTTATGCTATGCGGCATAAGTGAAATGAAAAGTAGGGGTGTGCGAATGGTGAAATTTCATCTCGAATCAAATTCGATTCCAATAGTGCAGAATAGTGGCAAAAAGATCGAATATCGATTCGAATATTGAATACAAAATATTTTATTGAAAATTGAAATAAATAACAAAGGAATCAAATCTGCTGACGTCCTCGACACATAACGCGGTGAGTGACTGCGGTAAGTGACACTACAAATTGTCATGCAGAAAACATAAGCTTTGCCACATGACCTGGCTTCAAGCTCTCTCACCGTGATGTTACGGTGTTTCAAGCACTTTAAAACATGCGTCCACTGGGCACATCAATAGCAGCGATGGGAAGGTATCGCAAAGCAATTTGCGATACCTACCCATCGATACACGGACAATGTGCAGCTCCACGCTCTGCGGTACGGCAGTGGTGATTGCACAGCGCAAACAAAATTTCACGTATGAAGCCAATCACCGAGGGTTTCGCGGGCCAAAGTCGGGACGTTTTACGGCGTCTGCGGCATGCGCGACCGAACTACGCAAGAAGTCCGTGCCTTCGTTTCGGAGGCGAAGTTGTGAAGTGCTTGACAGTTTTCTGATACGTTTTTTTTACGTGCGGAAATTACATAACCTTCTATAAAATAAACATGCGCTCGCTTTTGAACCACGACATCGGTGAAAATTTTAACGAAAAGTCTACTGTAACGACGTCACGCTAACCAAGTTGCATCATTGGCCTTTGTCACGTTTTAGATGTTCGTCCTGTCAAATTACTCGAAACTCTGAACACTAGCTATTCCAAAGTTTAATTGAATTATTCAATTCGAATTCGAAATTGGAATATTCGCACACCCCTAATGAAAAGATAAAACTCGGACTCCTGGACGGAAATTTCCAAATGAATAAACCGCTGCATGCAAAGACTATAATTCTCAGATTATTGGCATTCACAGGAGCGGCAGTGTTGTTGAATAATTGCTCAAATCGATTCTCGTCTAAATTTTTTCAGCCAGACATTTACGATTATTTTGCTACCTTCAACAATGCACCATTGCACGCTTCCACCAAAAAGCTACTTAAATGCCGGCAAACGATCATTCGTTGCATGTGAAGCATTCTTGAAATGTTACCTTTCTCTTGTTAACGTCAATACTAGTGCCACATTCGTAGTGGCGCAGCCACGTTCTTTCACAATTCATGAATATGTTGAGAGTTGCTTCTCATTGTACTGCCGAATTAATAGCTCTCGATACGTGCCTGTAAAAGCGCCTCTTGTATTTTTACCCCTGCCCAAATTCAATGATAACCGGAAACTATTCGTCTTCTGCAGAAAGCACAATAATGTAGTGATTTAACCCACGCGTAGAACTATTTCTCCTTTTCAAACAGCATATACATATGTTATTGTAATTGACGTAATACGAAACTTACGTGCACGTGCTGGGCTTATAAGCAGAATAAAACTACGGACTTTGTAAGAACACAGCTAGCTCCCGGCTCCGCTAAGATTTCAGTTCAACCCAGCTAACAAGCATGAGCACCGCAATATTTCGGTAAATTTGAGTAGGTTGGATGCGCTGTACTCGGTCAACCTATTCTTCAACCAAATGCAGCTTGATATAATTGTTCATAGTTGGAATAATTTCGTGTGCTTAAAAAATTGGCATTCATTGCCTGTGGAAATAACAGCGATTTAACGCTTTGCCGCTAGGAAGTCTTGAGGGCTCAGCTCAGCGATTGAATCGTTGGATCGCTACTTTTGAAAGGCGGGGTACAGTGCTTTGGGAAGTGTTTCATATATAACATTTTGTTTAGCTAACACAATATTTTATTGCTCGGCCCCGCCACCAAATACTCACATCTGTGAGCTAGCTCCTTCGCAATGATTGGTCCTGCCTTGGCTCTTTGCAACTAATGCAGTTCTTTGTTCACGACACACCGTCAACTACAATGATTGCGTAACGGATACAGTGAATGATTACACATAGGAACGGGGGCGCTTTTTTTTTTAGCGTTTACATCCTCGTTGGCGGACAGGAAGTGTAACTCTAAAGTATGATGGGTTGGGAGGATGAGAGGGAAATCTGAATGGGAAGGCACAAGCAGTATTCGGGCGCTGGTTCATTGTTACGGCTGTACGATCATCCTCAGGCGTCACTATCAACTGCTGTTGAATAACTCTCATACAACTGCATATTTTCCTACCGTGTCACAAACGTCGCACCTCGCAGCAAGGAGAGTGCTGCGAGGTGCGATTTACCACATCGCTCGACAAATGCATACAGAGAGCCTGTACCGGTTCTTGGATGTGGACGCGAAAAGACAAGGACGAAGGGAAGAAGACACAAACACTGGCGCTTGTCTTTTCGCGCCGACATCGAAGAACCATGACAGAACAACAAGCCCGCATCGCTACCCTCGCAGAGCCTGTAATTCGCGCGCTAGTAGGCAGACACAGTAAATATGCCCACTTAAGCTATTACATGACTTTTGATGATAAATACGTTTACAACACAAAGTGTGCATTGAAGTTCTCACGACAAAATAATTGATGCTAGTTTGCTTCAAGATAGCACTCACATAACCATTCAAATGATATTTCGCAGTAGTTTCACACATTAAGGCGAGCCCACAATGATAGCATCTAGACAACGGTCATCCTTATCAAAATTTCGTGTAGTACATTTAACATACTGCAATGAAGCATGGATATAATTTACGTGCGCACAGAGCATTGCGCAAGCGATTAATCCTTTTAAACGCCACCTATGAAGAACTCTGTGCAAATGCGTCATATCGATAGAATGAAAAAATCCGTAAACAGGGGGTGGGTGCTCCAGCCGACGTTTCGACAAGTCGACTTGTCTTCTTCAAGGCTGGAACTGACTTCCTTGAAGCCTTGAAGAAGACAAGTCCACTTGTCGAAACGTCGGCTCGAGCACCCACCCCCTGTTTACGGATTTTTTCATCGCAAGCTTCCATCTTCCACTTCCTGCCGTTTTTTTTTGGATAACGATAGAATGGTATTTCAACGCACTCTATCGACATTATACAACAAAAATGATGTCCTAATACGGTAATGATTGTGTGTTACAGTAATTAACCCTAATTAAATTATCAATAAATATCTATTTATCCTGAAGTCATTCATGCTCATTCATGTTTTTGCATAAATAGAATAAAATTTCAGGCTATAAATATAGTGCATTTTCGGTTATGGCCATTTTGAAAAGATAAACTACACTTTTGACGTGGCTTGCGGAAGTGGCACGTCGAACGACTCGTGGAACATGGTAGTGCCTTCAGCAAAGTTACCATTACAACAATACACTGCAAGATGAAGTTGAATGAAGACTAATTTATGAGGCAGGAGGTTCAATTCATCCAAAGCTCAATGTATCTTGCTCTTTCTGAGCCCCTACTCGATACAAATAGCAAAAAGAAGTGGTGTACACAATTACGTACATAGCGTCTCAAAGGGTTAACAAAGAGGACTGACAGAAAACTACATACACGCCAAGATCGTAACGACACGACGCTAGAGCTTCATGACAAAAGTAATATCCCAGTCACAACACTAACGCATAATACTGTATGTGCAGCTCAAACAATACCGCTAAAGTGCAAGTGCGGAAGAACATCATACCGATAAAATGCGATAAGCCAAACATATCCCGCCTCCGCCATAAAAGGTTGAGATGGTCGTACAAACCAACTACCTCAATTGAGAGCCCTATAGTAATCATTAACATTCGGCAGCACCGTAC